>NC_053023.1:359789838-359947021 GCF_003073215.2 Triticum urartu
AGAGCCAGCTCAGCAGCAATGGCTCCGTGGAAGGCGACGCTGAGGCCAATGGGAAGCTGAAGATCATCAAAGCTAACATTTGGGCTGTCAAACCACTCATCAATGAACTTTTTTATGACTTCAACATCAAAGAGAGGAAGGCCATTGAAGATTTCAGCCTCTTTCTTGCTCTTGATCAACTGCTCAAGAGCGTCATCGCCAAGATCATCGTCGCTGGATAGATCAATGGCGTCATTCTCGTTGCGCAGAATAACAGCAGGGGTCGGTGCTTGGCTGGTGGGTTGCATGGGCATCTTCACTTTGGAGGGCTTGGAGATGCGTGACAGATCTTCAGACTGCACGCTGTGTTCAGGAGGTGCAGTGGCCAGAGGCTTCGCCCGTGAAACCTTTCGTGCAAGGGCAGGCTTCGAAGCTTTAGGTTTCTTCAGCTTCTTTGGCTTCTGTGGTGCAGGCGCTTTGTCAGAATCAGTGTCGTCTGCAGGTTGATCCACGACTGCCCCTTGAACCTTTATGTCAGTAATGAGACCTTCTAAGTTATAGAAGGGCCCAACCAGATTGGGTTCAGCTTCGCGTTAGCCGTCAGCACGAGGAGTAGAGGGGCCTCGATTGAAGTCCAATCCCCGTGACTTCTTGTTTTCTTTGGGCCTGGATTGCGCTTGAACAGATTCTCGTCACAACACCATAGTAATGAAGATGGGTCTACATCGGCAGGCTGTGGTCCACGGACCATGCAAGGATAGAAGCCTTATTCAATGGCTTCAGCTCTGGATCTGGGTTGAAGATTTCTGTACAAGATGTCTCTCCACGGTCGATTGATGGCATTCTTCTCAGCATACTCCTGGGTCACGAACCTGTACTTGAACCATTGTTTTGCCCAATATCTTCGAATCCATTGGATTCGGGTTTTCCGCTGATTGTAATCCTCCTTTGGATCTGTCTTGTACAGCTCATAGAGGTCAGGAGGCAAATCTATTGAGGTGTTGCCACGACGCTTTTTGCCACCTTTCCTTGCAGATTTCTCTGTTGCCATGAAGTTTATACTGAAAGGCTTCAAAGCTGTCAAAGTCTTCGGTCTACTGGTCAGACAAGAACTGGCTTCAGGAGAATTTATATGATGCTATAAGAACTCTGCATATGAATGCAGACTATGAGAACCAAGGGATTCTCCCACGGACATGTACCTGTGACAGCATTAAGGTGCGAGGGAAGGGGAAGAGGTCATATGCATTCTCAGAAGATTTTGAAGATAAATCGGTTTAGAAGACATTGACCTCATAGTGCGAAGAAATTCACTCATAGGTAGAGAGTTGGTTCTAGATTTGTACGAATCCACGAATAAGTACAAGTGTGGAATCTAACTACTTTGTGAAGCATAAGTGAATATACTAGGCATGTTATGAGATGCAGTATGAGATAGATCCAACTTGTGTGAACAGAAACTACTTGTGGTAGAAAAGCATGAATCTATCGGATCAAAAAGACTGTAAAAAGTAGGTTTTATTTACCACATGAAGAACTGCTAGACAGAGTGGGAGAGGAGGCCGAGCAGTTCAATCTTCCGTTCCCTAACTTGGCGACGGAGGACACCTACGGCGACGGCGGAGAAGACGATGTCCGCGGCCGGCATGAGGACGACGTTGGTGAGGTCGCGGCAGCTAAGCGCTTCGTCACCGGCGTCGTTGAGGGCTAGCGGTGGCGCTAGGGTTTGTGCGAGAGTGGAAGAAGAAATAATGACTGGGGTGAGGCGTGTATTTATAGGGATAGGGACGACACAGTGTTATTACACAGGTGCCCCTGGCGGTTCACATCTGAAGAACACGTGGCGATCATGCAACACATTGGAGGTTGTTCCACGTTCCCACGCACGCCTGGATTGTCAGGTGGTCGTTCCCACTTCTCCGGGTTTCAGGTTGAAGGATTTAGCATTGAAAACAGATTAATGTTTGTCTCTGTGTCTTCTGCTGACAAGGACGCAGAGAAGACATTTTGACAGTGTCAATAGAATGCATATGATTTGGATAGATAGACTTAATATAGATGCATAGAGGGGTTAGGGTCCGATCACATTCACTTAGTTCAAAAGATTCAACATGAAGACATAGCTATAAGTGAATGCCGTAGAGGACAGACACCAAATTGAAGATAAACATGAGGCCATGTTAACATTAAAGACAAACAGAAAGCGAATACTTTGCAAATGTAACGCCATGTGAAAAACACTTCTAAGGGAAGAATTTGGTGGTGGCGTTACCCACCATATAGGAAGTATTAGACCCAGACACGATGCACAATTATTGTGGCGCTCCGAAGTCAAATTCCACGTTAATGTATTCACATTCAGAATGTAAGTCTTCATTGATTGAAGACATACGTTACTTCGTGTGTTGCACATCTAAGTCATCAACATGCATAAGTGTTAGGATGTGTGCCTGATCACATGACATTTGAGGATTCCAAGATATTTTGCTCACACTGTAACTTGAAAAATCTCTTCTCATCCAAGGGCTTTGTGAAGATATCTGCCAGTTGCTCTTCAGTGTTGACGTGTATGATATCAATATCTTCCTTCATGACATGATCTCTGAAAAAGTGATGACGAATTTCAATGTGCTTTGTCTTTGAGTGCTGAACTGGGTTGTTAGAAATCTCGATGGTGCTCTCGTTGTCATAGTAGAGTGGTACTTGCTTCAGATGAATGCCATAGTCTTTGAGTGTTTGCTTCATCCACAGAAGCTGCGCGCAGCAAGATCTAGTAGCAATGTATTCAGATTCAGCAGTGGAGAGAGATACACAGTTCTGCTTCTTTGAAGACCAACATACAAGTGATCGTCCCAGAAAGTGACATGTGCCTGATGTAGACTTGCGATCCACCTTGTCACCAGCATAATCAGCATCCGAGAATCCAACTAGATCAAACTCTAAGCCCTTTGGATACCATAATCCTAGAGTTGGGGTGTGAGCCAAATATCGAAGAATTCGCTTCACAGCTAAGTGATGTGATTCCTTTGGTGCCGCTTGGAATCGGGCACACATGCAAACACTAAGCATGATATCTGGCCTAGATGCACATAAATAAAGCAAAGAACCAATCATGGAGCGGTATACCTTTTGATCGAACTCTTTACCATTGTCGTCGGGATCCAGATGGTGTTTCGCTGGCATTGGCGTCGTGTAGCCTTTGTAGTCTTGCATTCCAAACTTCTTCAGGCAATCTTTGAGGTACTTCTCTTGACATATGAAGATGTCGTTGTGTTGCTGTTGTATTTGAAGACCAAGGAAGAATTTCAACTCTCCCATCATGGACATCTGATATTGCTCTTGCATCATGTATCCAAACTCATCACTGTATTTCTGATTCGTGCAGCCGAAGATAATGTCATCCACATATATTTGGCACACAAACAGTTCACCATCATATGTCTTCATGAAGAGAGTGGGATCCAGGGAACCAGGTTTGAAGCCTTTGCTCTTCAGGAAGTCTTTGAGTATGTCACACCAAGCTCGAGGGGCTTGTTTAAGGCCATACAGTGCCTTGTTGAGCTTGTAAACCATGTCAGGATGTTTTGGATCTTCAAAGCCAGGCGGTTGTGCAACATACACTACTTCTTCAATCTTGCCATTGAGAAAAGCGCTCTTCACATCCATTTGATATAGAAGAATGTTCTAATGATTTGCATCGGCCAGCAGTATGCGTATAGCTTCAAGCCTAGCCACAGGAGCAAATGTTTCATCGAAGTCAATTCCTTCAACTTGAGTGTATCCTTGAGCAACGAGACGAGCTTTGTTTCTGAAAACTTGACCATGCTCATCTTGCTTATTGCGATATATCCATTGTACCTATGATATTGTGCTTACGAGGATCAGGACGCTTGACCAGTTCCCATACATTATTCAACTCAAATTGTTGAAGCTCTTCTTGCATAGCTTGAATCCATTCAGGTTCCATAAAGACTTCATCAAATTTCTTGGGTTCAGATATTGAGACAAATGCGAAGTGTCCACAAAAATTTGATAGTTGTGTTGCCCTTGAACGAGTGAGTGCACCAGGTGCATTGATGCTGTCAATTATTCTCTCAATTTGTACTTCATTTGCAACACGAGGGTGAATAGGACGAAGATTTTGCTCTTGCTGATCATTGTCATCGTTAGAAGGATTGTCTTCAGGCTGCGCATTGTCTTTAGGTTGATCAGGTGCAGAGATGATGATTTCCTCTTCAGGCTGAGCTTCAGATGGTATGATTTCTCCAGTTCCCATAAGCTTGATGGTTTCACTGGATGGAACTTCATCTAGCACATTTGGCAGGTGCTCTCTTTGCGAGCCGTTAGTTTCATCGAACCGCACATCCACAGTTTCAACCACTTTATAGTGAAAGAGGTTGAAGACTCTATAGGGGTGCGAATCCTTTCCGTATCCGAGCATAAAACCTTCATGTGCTTTCGGTGCCAATTTTGAAATGTGATGTGGATCCTTGATCCAGCACTTGGCACCAAATACTCTGAAGTAACTGACATTTGGCTTCTCACCGGTGAGGAGCTCATAGGATGTTTTGTTCAGAAGCTTATGAAGATAAAAACGGTTGATGATATGGCATGCAGTATCAATGGCTTCAGGCCAGAACTTTCCTGGAGTCTTGTATTCATCAAGCATCGTCCGGGCCATCTCAATAAGTGTTCTGTTCTTACGTTCCATGACGCTATTCTGCTGCGGCGTGTACGGAGCTGAGAATTCATGAGTGATGCCCAAAGTATCAAGATAAGTGTCGAGGCCATTGTTCTTGAGTTCAGTGCCATTGTCACTTCTGATGTGCTTGATCTTGACGCCATAGTTGTTCACAGCTCGATTGGCGAAGAGTCTGAAGAAATCCTGCACTTCAGTCTTGTAGAGGATTATATGCACCCAAGTATATCTTGAATAATCATCAACAATGACGAAGCCATAGAGACAAGCAGTAGTAGTAAGAGTTGAGTAGTGAGTGGGACCGAAGAGATCCATGTGTAGTAGTTCGAAGGGTTGAGTCCTTGTCATGATTGTCTTCGAGGGATGCTTGGCCCTCGTCATCTTTCCAGCTTCACAGGCACCACATAGGTGATCCTTCTTGAACTTGACGCCCTCGATGCCTATGACATGCTTCTTATTTGCAAGAGTGTGCAAGTTCCTCATGCCGGCATGCCCTAGCCTCCGATGCCAGAGCCAGTATTCTGAAGCTTTTGCAAGAAGACATACGGCAAGCTGTGGTCCTGCTGAGAAATCTACCATGTACAAATCATCTTTCCAATACCCTTCAAAGACTAGGGACTTGTCAGATTCCATTAGAACAAGGCAACGATATTTTCCAAATATCACAATCATGTTTAAATCGCAAAGAATTGAGATAGACATTAAGTTGAAACCAAGGGATTCAACAAGAATCACTTTATCCATGTGTTGATCCCTTGAGATTGCAACTCTACCTAGACCCAATACCTTGCTTTTACCAGTATCGGCAAATGTGATGTGACTCTTGTCAGATGGATGTAAGGTTGAGTCCATGAGAAGACTTCGCTTTCCAGTCATGTGATTAGTACACCCACTATCAATAATCCATTTTGAAGCAGCTGGTGTCATACCCTACAGTGCGATTAGGGGGATAGGCTTCACGAAGAGAATTGTGAAGCATAAACATTTGACGAGCAAGTGGATTATGAAAGCTTAGATCGAGGTTAGGACTGATAGGGCAAGTAGCAAGCAACTCAGGAACAAAATACATAATAAGACCATTTGGGCATTTGATCTTGCACCCTACAATATGTTTAAGGTCCCCAGCAATAGCTTCAGACGCATTTGATTTTCGCCTGGAGACCTTTCCCTGCAAAAGAGAATTAAGATTTCTTAGCCACCCACATCTTCAAGGCTGGCTTCGAAGCAATGAGTCTAAGTGCAGCATCTGAGAACTTTGGCTTTGGAGCCCTAGCAAATAGTCTTGCAGGTGGACAATAGTACTCATAAGAATATGCAGATTAGTTCTTGGTCTTCAGAACATGGCGGTTTGATGAAACGCGCTCATATTCATAGGCCTGAGTATGGTTTCCCTGCAAAACATTTGCATTAGTGCGACTCAGGTGAGTCCTTTGTCTGTATGAAGCCTTTGGACCATATGAAGCCTGTGGTCTGGGGTTTGTCTTCTTCACTTGTGGTGTCATGACGACATTCACAGGAAGATTCTCCAAACACTTTTTCGGCACCCAGACTTTCTTCATAGGTGGCCCATTCACAGGAAGATTCTCCAAACACTTCACCATTCTGATTCTTAAACAGTTTATAGTTTGCATCAAAGGATTCATCAATAACAATGGGATTAGCACAAGTGAAGCCAGATAGGGTGGATGGATCCACTGAAGGTTCCTTTGCAGCAACCCATGTGATTTTGGGGTACTACTCAGGTTTATAGTAAGAGCCATCAACATTCATTTTCCTTTCGAACCCAGCACCATCTTTCCTAGGGTTTCGATTCAGGATCTGCCTTTTGAGGACATCACATAGTGTCTGATGCCCTTTGAGACTTTTGTACATCCCTGTTTCAAGAAATGTCTTCAACCTAGCATTTTCATCAGCAATAGTAGTGGTATCCTCAACAGAGGGTTTAGTTACCACATCAATAGTTGAAGATATTGCAATAGTAGCAACAGTAGAACATCCAGCAACAGAAGTAGCATTGTCACGCTCAATGCATTTAAGATATGGTGGTTCAAATCCTTCCTGAGCGGAACTGATCTGTTTGGCGCGAAGTGACTCGCTTTCCTTTTGAAGATCTTCATGAGCCGCTCTCAATTTCTCAAGATCTTGATTCCTTTGAAGATAACCATAGGAAAGCTTTTCATGAGCTGTTGAGAGCGTTTGATGACGACTTTCAAGTTCCTCATACTTAACATGAAGATTTTTTATGTCTTCAATTAAGGACTGATATCGAGTCATTTCAGCGTCTAACAGATCATCACTTTTGTCTAACAGTTTTTTGAATATGTTCCATAGCTTTCTGTTGTTCAGTTGCAATTTTAGCAAGTGTTTTGTAGCTGGGTTTGGAACCACAATCAGAGTCATCTTCACTAGATGTCTGATAGTGAGTAGTGCGTGTGTTTACCTTGGCACCGCGTGCCATGAAGCAGTAGGTGGGAGCGGGGTTGTCCTTGTCATTTGCATCAGCGTCGGTGATGAAGTCATTGTCTTCAGTGTTGAAGATAGACTTGGCAACGTATGCTGTAGCCAAACTTGCAATGCCAGAATCGGACTCCTCCTCAGACTCCACCTTCGCCTCCTCAGAAGCGGACTCCTCCTCTGAATCCATTTCCTTGCCAACAAATGCACGAGCCTTGCCAGATGAGCTCTTCTTGTGTGATGAAGACTTTGAGGAAGACTTGGAAGAAGACTTTGAGTATTTCTTCTTCTTCTTGTCATCAGAATCATATTCCTTGCTCTTCTTCTTCTTCTTCTTCTTCTTCTTCTTCTTTTTCTTCTTCTTCTTGTTCTCATTGTCCCACTGCGGACACTCAGAGAAGTAGTGACCAGTTTCTTGCAGTTGTGACATGTTCTCTTCTTGTAGTCATGAGCAGAAGCTTCATCATTCATATAGCTGGATCGTGAGAACTTTCTGAAGCCTTTCTTCTTGGTGAATTTCTGGAACTTCTTCACAAGCATAGCAAGCTCCTTTCCAATGTCTTCAGGATCATCCGAACTGCACTCAGATTCTTCTTCAGATGAGGAAACAACTTTTGCCTTCAAGGCACGAGTTCGCCTAGAGTTGGGACCGTAGATGTCTCTTTTCTCAGAAAGCTGAAACTCATGTGTGTTGAGCCTTTCAAGTATGTCAGACGGATCGAGTGTCTTGAAGTCATGGCGTTCTTGAATCATCAGGGCTAGGGTGTCAAACGAGCTGTCAAGTCATCTCAGGAGTGTCTTGACGACTTCATGCTTGGTGATCTCAGTAGCACCGAGGGCTTGAAGCTCATTTGTGATATCAGTGAGTCGATCAAACGTGAGCTGAACATTCTCAATGTCATTTCTCTTGAAGCGGTTGAAGAGGTTGTGAAGGACACTGATTCTTTGATCTCTCTGGGTTGAGACGCCTTCGTTGACCTTGGAGAGCTAGTCCCAGACTAGCTTAGATGTTTCCAGAGCACTCACACGGCCATACTGCCCTTTGGTTAGATGACCACAGAAGATGTTCTTGGCAGTGGAGTCCAATTGAACGAACTTCTTGACATCAGCAGCGGTGACACCTTCACCAGCCTTGGGGACGCCATTCTTCACAACATACCAGAGGTCGACATCAATGGCTTCAAGATGCATGCGCATCTTATTCTTCCAGTAGGGATATTCAGTTCCATCGAAGACTGGGCACGCAGCGGAGACTTTGATTATCCATGCAGTCGACATAGCTAAAACTCCAGGTGGTTAAACCGAATCACACGGAACAAGGGAGTACCTTGCTCTGATACCAATTGAAAGTGCTAGTGATCGACTAGAGGGGGTGAATAGGCGATTTTTATGAAAGTATTCAAAACGTGGAAGTTTTGAAGACAAACGATAGAAATAAACCTATTACCATGCAGCGGAAGGTAGACTACACTAAGCTAGCCATAGTCAAGTATTCAATGAAACGAAACCATAAAGACTAATAGCAGCTAGGCAGTATAGATCAGGATGGAAGATAGTATGAAGACAATTAGAACAAGCAGACACAAGTGAAGACAAAAAACTAATGCAAATAGGCAATGACTTCACAAGGACCAATCAGCACATAAAGAGATGGGAAGGATGGAACCAGTGGCTGTTTGAAGACAATGATTTGTTGGACCAGTTCCAGTTGCTGTGACAACTGTACATCTGGTTAGGGAGGCTGAGATTCAACTCAGAAGACCGTGTCTTCACCTTATTCCCCTTGAGCTAAGGACACCCAGTCCTCGCCCAATCACTCTGGTAAGTCTTCAAGGTAGAATTCCAAACCTTCATAGACTTCGTTCACCGGTGATCCACAATGACTCTTGGATGCTCAGAACGCGACGCCTAACCGGCTGGAGGATTCACAGTCCTCAAGTGTAATAAGTCTTCAGATCACACAGACATGAAGACTTAAGTGATGCCTGACACTCTTTGGCTCTAGGTGTTTAGGGCTTTGTCCTCGCAAGGAATTCTCTCTCAAAGGCTTCGAGGTGGGTTGCTCTCAAACGACAAAAGCCGTACACAAACTCTGAGCAGCCAACCGTTTATGGTTGTAGGGGGTGGGATGTTTATAGCCACTAGGCAACCCGACATGATTTGTCTGAAATGACCCTGGGTCACTAAGGAACTGACACGTGTTCCAACGGTCTGATTTCAAACACACACGGCAACTTTACTTGGGCTACAAGCAAAGCTGACTTATCCATCTCTGGATAAGATTTGCTCTCATTGTCTTCGCTCGAAGACATAGGATTTTGGTTAAGCATCACCTCAGTCATTCTGACCGGTTCACTCGGACCCCACTTAACAGTACGGTGGTTCCTATGACTTAACAAAGAAGAATAAGAACGACGAAACAACTAAGTCTTCGCGCTCCATAGTCTTCACGCAATGTCTTCTCTTGTCATAGTCTTCAATGTGATTGTCTTCACATACCACCTTTGACTTCAATGTCTTCATACATTTTTAGGGGTCATCTCTGGTAGGAAAACCGAATCAATGAGGGACTTCTACCTGTGTTATCCTGCAATTCTCACAAACACATTAGTCCCTCAACCAGGTTTGTCGTCAATACTCCAAAACCAACTAGGGGTGGCACTAGATGCACTTACACAAACTCTTTACCTTGTTACCCTGCTGGTTTAACCACAACAAGTTACAAACACCTTGTTACTGAATTACTTTTGGAGCTAAGTGCAAATCTCTTCTTTGCCCTTGGACCGATTTATTTCTTCAGTTGGACTAAGGGCACCAGGGTCCATCCACTGGACATGGTTGGCCACGCCAAAGAGCGCCGCTTGCGCCAGTGCGCGTGGTGATCACGCTTGTGTCATGGCTGCAGGCGTGCTCTGGCTTGTTCCGGCCACTATGGTCATCTCCTCCTCCTCGTCTCGACCTCAATTCGAGTCCTGGAGCTTCCCCGTGATTGACTGCATCTCCCTGCATCATTGCCTCATCGTGGTTCGCCATTAATGCACCGCTAGAATAGTGCATGTCCATGCCCTGCCCCTGAACTCCATTAGAGCACTGCTCAAGCTCGCTTGTGAGCTCCAGAGCCTTCCCCGTGGCTATTTAAGCGTGCCCCGAGCCCTCCCGCAGCTCACCCATCTCCCCCTCGCCTCATTTGCTCTCTGGATTCGCCTCATCTCGCCGGAGTTCGCCGTCATCCTCCATGGCCGCCTCGGCCTCGGCACGATACCGGCTAACCTGAGCCTCCTCTCCTCCTCCCACCATGTCCAACGACTTCCTCTCGTCCCACTGAGCCGCCCCACCACATCGCCCCTCGCCGGAGAGCCCCGTGGCCGCGTCTCCCAAGTCCGGCCGTCGCCTCCACCATTCGGCCACCTCATCATCCTGCCGTCTCGAGCCTCCTCGTGCTTCCCCGACTCCACCAACGCCTTCCCCACGTCTCGGCGAACCTCCCCACCCTCTCATCTCTCACCGGAGCGCCCTGCATCACCGGAGTTCATCACCACCACTGCCTCTCTGCGCGCCTCCGTCGCCGCAGACTCCCCTCCTCTCCACTCCACCCCGACGCTGGCTGACCCTCTGAACGGGTGTGGCGCAGCCCTGCGGTCGTGCCGGTGCCCATGGCTAGGCCGGGGATCGCCGGAGCCGGCCGGCCCCTTGGTCGTTTCCCTCCTCTGCTTCCGTTCTGTTCCTCTCGGGAATGAACAGGAGAGAGGGGAGGAGGAAGACGACGCCTTGCCAGCTGGCCAGTCAGGCCCCCCTCTCCAACGGACCCCACCTGTAAGTGAGCCAGTTCCCTATCCAACTGGATAACTGGAAACGTTTTCTTGTAATACGTTTTCTCAGCTCTGAAAACGTATTCTATTCCGGTGCGGCCAAGAATGCGCTTTCTCTATTCCGAAAGCGTATTTTCTGAAATCTGTTTCTGCCTTATCCACTCAGGGACCCGTTGGTGATAAAATCTTCACAGATTGGTCCTTCTTCCTCCAACCTTCACAACTTCTCAACCGTAACTCCGATTGAGGTGAAACCAATGCTCACTTATTCGTATCGTCGAGCTCTATCTTCTGGTAACATTTGCACGAGGTGGTTTCACAGTGAAAATGACCATTATGCCCTTTCCTCTAATCAGCCCCCTCCGAGAATGTATCGTCCGACGTTTCGTTCCGCGGCTTCACCACACTCCTTCCTGGAGTCTACGTCACCTCAGGCAAGCCACAATACCCACTTTCATGATAGTCATGCAGTAGCCATGGTTTTAACTTGAATATTTATTAAATGTTTGCTTGCTTAAAATATGGTTAGAGTTATTTCAATAATGCTTATGGATTCATGCTTACTTTCTTGCTATGTTGTTATGCACCTAGTTGTCATTCCCTACTAGTTGCTAGTATTCTTTTCATATGCTTATGCTTGCTAGTAGTATATGTTGATGTTGGTAATGGTCTTCGGTGCATGACTGCCATCTGTCCCGGGTACCGTTGTTATGTATGTTCCATTGCATCCAGTTGGTTAAATGCTTGCATGATAGCATTGTTGATATGTTCTTTCATGATGTTTATGGTTGATGATATTGGTCATGTTATGCTATGAGTAGTGTTGCATTTGTAACATTTATGTTCGTCATTATGCCATGTTCAGTTAGAGATTATTTCATAGTTGATGTGGTGGATAGTTATGTTACATCCTGTGATTATGTTGGTATCATGCTCATGCATTGTAATTGCATCATGTTATTTTATCATGGCTCAACATTTTGCATTCAAGTTTACTTGGATTTAATTAAACTTGAACAACTGTTGGCTGAGTCATGGTGCCGCCAGATTGAAACTGACCAGTGCAACCACACTTACCGGATAGGTAAGGTCCTAACTGGGTCTATTGTCGTGCATCTCGCCGGTGCCTCCAACTAGGGAAGGTTATGGGCGTGCGGTACCCTGGCCCGGTAAGCAGACATAACCTTGTGTGCCCGTTGTTTTTAGTTTTATGGATCCGGTCCCCATGAGGGAGTTTTGACCACGACGGTGGTCGGTGTGTCTTTGGTAGACATGGGGACACCCAGGACTAGCCCAGTTGGGAGTGGGTCGGAGTGGCCGAGAGAGTGTCACGGCAGTAGATCGGTTTTGTCGGAACGCCGTTGGTCCACCCGAATGGGACTTCGAGGCCATGGGTTCTGTGGTGTGGGTACAGTGTGCTACCTCTGCAGAGTGTATATTAAACCTATCGATAGCCGCGCCCGTGGATAAGGGCCCAGTTCGTGTCGGTCCCACCGTGAGTCAACAGTATTAATAATAACTTGATTAATGACAACCCCGATTCGGTGATGAAATAAGTTGGTGGTGATCGCCGTAAGGATCACGAGTTACTTTGGTGGTGATCACTGTAAGGATCACGAGTTACTTTGGTGATGATCGCCTTAAGGATCATGAGTTACTTTGGTTGTGATCGCCGGAATGATCACCGTGGTATCGAGGATACCGAGTTGTTGGATATTCGTGATGTTGTGCGAGAATCATGGGTAAAGATCAAGCTCCTTGTGGTCATTTAATGATTACTACGGTATTGTTTATACCAAGCTTGATTTGATCCTGAGATGATCGTGTAATGTCCGAGGTGGGTAAGTGATGAGTGTGATGGTTACGAGATAACCCGAGCAGAATAATTGGTGCATATAGTGTCATCTTGTTGCATGCTAGTATTGTCAAATTTATATGTTCATGCCATGCTCATATTGTTCTGGCTATATGAGGTTCATATTGCCTTTGGATACTTAGTGGCTATTATGATTATTTTCATGATGGTATCTGGTATTATTTGGAGTATTACTTTGGATATCATGTGCTCATGTCATGTTGTTATAATGATCTAATGTTAATTCCTGCTTAACCTATAATTGCTATGTTGTTGTTTGTCTTGAATGCTTCTGGTTAGTGTGAGCTTGCAAGTACATTCAATGTACTAACCTGGCGTGTCATGCCAGCTTGCAGGTCGTGCCTGGATTGCTTGCTTGTTTGTTGTTGTTCCTGTGTTCGCGAGCTAGGATAGACGTTCCAGCCAGAGTCCCTACGGATTGGAGTCCTTCATCGCCGTTCATTGTTCCGCTGCCAGTAGTTGTTCCGCTGCTTCAAGTATTATGATGCTTGTATAGAGCAACCATGGTTGGCATAGTGCCGTTGTGCCGATGTTATTCATTGTAATATGGGAACCATTGTAATCATATTCATGTTGTAATAGAGAGCTGGTTTGTTCTATGCTAAGAAGTGCCGTATTCCAGAAGACTTCACCTCGATCTCTAGGCTGGAATACATGGCGTTCCGGTTTTCTCTGAGCTGGGGTGCCACACCAACGACGAGCCCCAGAGGATAGGCGGAGAGGAGGCACGCGTGTCGTCATTGAGCAACTTCACAACGACCTCCAATGGACCAATGGGTGCGATGGTCTCGACGTCGACGAGCCCACGCTCAGTATTGGCGGGTGCCTAACTTTCGAGGTTGGCTACCCTGCCTTTATTCGTGAGCTGCAGCAAGTCCGTTGGTCGCCCGTTCGTACGTTCAAGCCAGCGATACCTGAGAAGTACGATGGGAGGCTGAACTCGGCAGAGTTCCTGAGCATCTACACCATCGCAATTGAGGCTACCAGGGAAAGAGATGAGAAGGTGTTTGCCAACTACTTACCTTTGGCCCTCAAGTCCAATGTGAGGTCGTGGCTGATGCACCTACCAGAGAACTACATTTCATCATGGGCTGACATGTGCCATGAGTTCATTCATGCCTTCACTAGCGGTCAAAAAGAACCCGACAGGCCCAGCGACTTGCAGCTTCTCCAACAGAAGGAAGGGGAAACCTTCCGTAAGTATTTACAGAGATTCAGCAAAGTTCATAGAAACATCCCGAATATCCATCCAGTAGCCATGATAGCTGCCTTCTAGTCCAATGTGCGTAACCGCCGGATCCATTCCAAGATGAATGTGCGGTTTCCTAGGACTATGAAGGAGGTCTACACGTTGGTGGATAAGTGTGCTCGGATGGAGGAGGGAAGGAAGTTGCTCGGAGAGGAAGATTGCACCAATGTTGATTCAGAGGATGATGATTTATCAACTAGGTGAAGAAGAGCAAGAAGCGTAGTAAGAAGCAGAGAGATAAGGAAGTGATGACTGTTGAAGGATCAGGTACGCCTAGTACCGGAAAGAAGGCCAGAGCTGAGGCCCCCGACAAGTAAGCTGCCATGTGCACAGACTGCCGGGAAGCCGCTGCTACCGAGAAAGCCAGGAAAGGTGATGGGTTGTACTGCAAAATTCATCGCACCAAGGGCCACGACCTGGAAAAGTGCCATCAGGTTGAGCAGCTTATTAAGAGATAGAGCGCATAGTATGAGAAGCGTAATAAGGAAAAGGGTCAGACTGTGGGTGGTGAAGTATATCGCCCCGGCAAGCCCTTTTGGAACCAAGGAAAGCCCGCCAGGGGTAGAGAGAAGGAAGTCTGTGATGATGAGCATGATGGAGGGGATGAAGAAGAAACCACTGAGAAGGAGTTTCAGAAGGCCACTGACGCCCTATACGCTGACGGGGGTGCATCCCTGCACACCTCTCAACGACAAGTCAAGCAGTTGGCGCGAGAAGTCAATGCCTTGGAACAAGCGCCAGAGGCCCGGAGGCCGCTCAAATGGTCCCGTACGCCCGTCATATTTGATGAAGTGGATCACCCTAGCCGTACCACTGCGGTACGGTGTTTGCCATTGTTGGTCTCCCCAACGATCCGCAACCTCAAGATCACAAAGATGTTGGAGGAGGGTGGGGCTGGGTTGAATCTGTTTTCCCTAGCAGTTATCAGCAAGCTTCAGATAGCAAAGGAAGAGCTAGAGGTTAACGACACGTTTCAAGGAGTTTATCCTAGCAGGAGCCATCCTAAGGGAAAGATCACGTTGCCGATAACGTTGGGGGAGAACTGAACTACCAGGCTGAGAGGATTGTGTTTGATGTGGTCGATCTCCCCCTGCCGTACAATGGGATTATTGGACGCCCGACCCTGGCTAAGTTCATGGCGGCATCCCACTATGCCTACAACACCTTGAAGATGCCTGGGCCACTGGAAGTCATCACCATCCCATCAGATAAGAAGGATGCAACTATTTGTGTGGACAAGATGTACCTGGACGTGGTCATAGCAGAGGGAGCGGCAACAGCAGTTCCCACCAAGGAAAACAAAGGAAAAAGAGAGACTGTGGGGACCGCGGCAAAGAGTCCGGGAAGCGTGTCCTCACCGAGTGCACGCCACCTGTTGAAGACGTGCCAGAGTGTTCCAACGGCAAGAGATCCAGGGTTGCTTCACCCCAAGTGAAGAAGGTCCCGACAGGGCTGGCTGGCGTTGATGGTACTTTCACTATAAGCGCCACCCTCGATGACAAATAGGAAAGCGAGCTCGTTGCCTTCCTGCGGGTGAATGTCGATGTGTTTTCCTGGAAACCATCTGCTATCCCCCGTGTTCCCAGGGAGGTAATCAAGCACCACCTTGCTACCTACCCACTCGCCCGACCTGTCAAGCAGAAGGTTCAGAAGTAGGCCATGGAGAGGCAATAGTTCATTACAGAAGAGATCAAGAAGCTTGAGGCAGCTGGTTTGGTCAGAGGAGTGTTGCATCCCACATGGTTGGCAAATCCAGTGTTAGTCTGGAAGGCTAACGGGAAGTGGAGGCTTTGCATAGATTTCACAGATCTCAACAGAGCTTTCCCAAAGGATCAATTTCCCTTGCCGCACATTGATCAGATTGTGGATTCCACTTCAGGTTGTGATTTGCTCTCCTATGTGGATGCATATTCTGGATATCACCAGATCTTCATGTCCAAGGAAGATGAATAAAAGTCGTCGTTCATCACTCCATGTGGTACGTACTGTTCTATCCGCATGACATTCCGATTAAAGAGTGCCGGGTCTACTTTTCCAAGGGCAGTCCAGATTAGTTTTGAGCCACAGTTGCAAAGAAACATAGAAGCTTATATGGATGACATTGTGATCAAAACCAAGGATAGGGCCACCCTTATTCAAGATTTGGAGGAGACGTTTGCTAATCTGCGCAAGATCAATTTGAAGCTCAACCCGGAGAAGTGTGTATTAGGTGTTCCCTTCGGAAAGCTGCTTGGGTTCTTCATATTCCATCTCAGGATCGAAGTCAACCCCGACAAGATCAAAGATATGAGCAAATCCAAGCGCCAAGGACAGTTAAGGATGTGAGGCAGTTGACAGGATGTGTTGCCACGCTATGCAAATTCATCTCCAAGTCTGCCGAGCGCGCCCTGCTGTTCTTCAAAATTTTGAAGAAGGCAGGGTCTATGAAGTGGACCCCGGAAGCAGATGCAGCTTTGCAAGAGTCGAAGGCCTACTTGTCCTCTATTCCTTCCTTGGTTTCTCCCAAACCCCAAGAGCCATTGCTGCTCTACTTAGCGGAAACCAATCAAGTGGTCAATGCAGCATTGCTAGCGCAGCGAGAAGTAGATGAGTCGGGGAGTGAGCAGAGACTGGCAGAGTCAGAGAAGGATCAGGACAGTGATGAGCACGACAACGAGACCAACTCCAAGGACGCGGCACGGAAGAGAGTGGTGCAACACCTAGTGTACTTCGTCAGCTCCCTATTACAGGGGGCTAGATCGAGGTACTCTAGCATGCAAAAGTTGATTTTTGGTCTCATCATGGCCTCAAGGAAACCGTGCCACTACTTCCAAGTCCATGAGATCACGGTTGTCACTCGTTTCCGTTGCAAAGGATACTCCGAAACCCTGAGGCTACTGGCAGAATAGTGGAGTGGGCTTTGGAGTTATACAGTTTTGGGTTGCAGTTTGGGAGCACATCAACTATTCAGAGCAGGGCATTCGCAGAGTTTATTCCAGAATGGACGACAACCCCTGATGAGGAAATGACAGAGACAGTTATTCCCGGCAAGGAATCACCCCAAGAATGGATTATGTATTTCGATGGCGTGTTTTCCCTAAAAGGTGCAGGGGCTAGCGTGCTTCTTGTCGCCCCCTCTAGGGAGCACTCGAACTATGACGTCCAAATGCATTTTGCGCGGGAGGAAGCCACCAACAATATAGCTGAGTATGAAGGGCTCCTTGCCGGGCTCAGGATTGCAACCGAATTGGGAATTAAGAAGCTGATCATTCGAGGAGATTCATAGCTCATGGTGAGACAAGTTAATAAGGATTATCAAAGTCCATTGATGGAGGCATACATCGAGAAAGTGAGGAGATTGGAGGAGCACTTTGACGGATTGCAAACAGAGCATGTACCTCATGCGGAAAATAGCATAGCTGATTATCTGCCGAAGTGTGCTGCGCAGAAGCTTCTTGTGGAACCAGGGAATTTTGTTCTCCATCTCACTCAACCCTCCGTATCCCTAGCAATAATGGCCCGGAATAGGAGAAAGTTGGACACCACTAAGTCACTCCTGGTAGAGCCGTCCACTCCTGGCAGAGACTTTGCCGGAAACAACTCGTCGCAGCCTGCCCGACCACCCCTCCAACCGGGCCCATGGGCCCCGCCAACGGGGCCTGTGCTCCCGCAGTAGAGGAGGTGCCGCTAGTCCTCGTTACTGAGCCCTAGGCTCCAACTTGGGCAAGGCACATTGTCCACTTCCTCCAAACCGGAGAGCTTCCCGGCGACCAAGATCAAGCTGAAGGAGTAGCTCGGGGGGGGGGGGGTAGTATGTATCAGTTTGTCTATGGCACTCTGTATAGAAGGATGCCAAACGGTGTGAAATTGAGGTGTGTCTGCCGGGAAGAAGGAAATGAACTACTGGCTGAGATTCACAAAGGAATGTGCGGCTCCCACATTGGATCAAGGGCATTAGTTGGGAAAGCATTCTGGCAAGGATTCTATTAGCCCACGGCCCTACAAGATGTGGTCGAGCTAGTAACGAAATGTGAAGCCTCCTGGTTCCATTCCAAGAAAGCCCACCTGCCTGCCCAAGCTCTTCAAACAATCCCTCTATCATGGCCATTTTCGGTCTGGGGGCTCGATATCGTCGGGCCCTTCCCCCGAGCAATCGGGGGCTTTGAATTCTTGTTTGTTGCTATCGACAAGTTTACTATCAGAAAGGTGACTACTCAGTTAGCTATCAAGTTCTTGAAAGATTTGGTGTGCCGTTTTGGAGTTCCGACAAGGATCATTAACGACAACGGCACCCAGTTCACGAGTCGCGCCTTCATGCAATATGTTCATGCTCTCGCATGCAAGATCTCATTTCCCTCTGTGCACACCCCCGGAGTAATGGACAAGCTGAGAGGGCGAATAGGCTGAAGTGTTGCGTGGACTCAAGACAAGAACTTTTGATACGCTACCGAAGCGCGGCAGGCGGTGGATCAAGGATCTGCCGATTGATCCCTGGTCCCTCAAAACGACACCAAACTGAGCTACTAGGCAGACTCCCTTATCCCTGGTCTATGAGGAAGAAGCAGTTATCCCCACGGAACTCATTTACGGGTCGCCTCAAGTGCTTCACTACGATGAAGTAGTGCAAGATCAGCACCGGCATGAAAACGCTATGCTACTCGAGGAGAACTGTCTCCAGACTCCTACATGTGCTGCACTCTATCAGCAAGCCCTGCATCTCCATCATAGCCACATGGTTCACGCCCGGTGTTGTGAGGAAGGTGACCTTGTCCTTAGGCATGTTCCGTTCGCCAAGGGTACAAACAAGTTGTCACCAAAGTGGGAAGGCCCTTACTGGGTAGTACAAGTCACCAGGCCTGGCGCAGTCCGTCTGGAGACCGGAGATGGCACTCAATTGCAAAACTCATGGAATATTGAGCATCTCCGCAAGTTGTACCCATGAGGCGCAGCTGTTGGCCTTACCCGGCAGCCAACCTTTTGTACAGGCCTTGCCTCAGCAGCATGTAACCCCTTGTACAATGCCAAGGCGATGACCCTTTGCAAGAGAAAATAAAGAAGCACTGTGGGGGGGCTTGACCAAGATTGCATCCATGCATGAGCATTCCTAGATCACTGCATAAGCATTTCATGAGCATTTGCATAAGCATATAGATAGGATCGCATCCAACATTCATTCTCATCTGCATGAAGCTGCAGGTTCCTGTTGTGAATTTGGCTTCGACAAGGAGTTGAGAAGAGTGCTTGGTGCTACCTCTTGAGAACTTGCATTGGTTTTCCCTTGAAGAGGAAAGGGTGATGCAGCAGAGTAGCGTAAGTATTTCCCTCAGTTGTCGAGAACCAAGGTATCAATCCAGTAGGAGGCCATGCAGGAGTCCCTCGTACCTACACAAACAAATCAATCCTCGCAACGAACGCGGTAAGGGGTTGTCAATCCCTACACGGTCACTTACGAGAGTGAGATCTGATAGATATGATAAGTTAATGTTTTGGTATTTTTATGATAAAGATGCAAAGTAAAACAAAAGGCAACAAAAATAACTAAGTATTGGAAGACTAATATGATGGAAGATAGACTCGGGGGCCATAGGATTCACTAGTGGATTCTCTTGAGAGCATAAGTATTCACGGTGGGTAAACAAATTACTGTTGAGCAATTGACAGAACTGAGCATAGTTATGAGAATATCTAGGTATGATCATGTATATAGGTCCGAAACAAGTAGACCGACTCCTGCCTGCATCTAATACTATTACTCCACACATCGACCGCTATCCAACATGCATCTAGAGTATTAAGTTCAAGAGAACAGAGTAACGCTTTCAGCAAGATGACATGATGTAGAGGGATAAACTCATGCAATATGAAATAAACCCCATCTTGTTATCCTCGATGGCAACAATACAATACGTGCCTTGCTGCCTCTACTGTCACTGGGAATGGACACCGCTAGATTGAACCCAAAGCTAAGAACTTCTCCCATTGCAAGAAAGATCAATCTAGTAGGCCAAACCAAACTGATAATTCGAAGAGACTTGCAAATATAACCAATCATACATAAAAGAATTCAGAGAAGATTCAAATATTGTTCATAGATAAACTTGATCATAAACCCACAATTCATCGGTCTCGACAAACACACCGCAAAAGAAGATTACATCGAATAGATCTCCACAAGAGAGGGGGAGAACTTTGTATTGAGATCCAAAAAGAGAGAAGAAGCCATCTAGCTAATAACTATGGACCCGTAGGTCTGAGGTAAACTAGTCACACTCCATCGGAAAGGCTATGGTGTTGATGTAGAAGCCCTCCATGATCGATGCCCCCTCCGGCGGAGCTCCGGAACAGGCCCCAAGATGGGATCTCATGGATACAGAAAGTTACGGTAGTGGAATTAGGGTTTTGGCTCCGTATCTGGTAGTTTGGGGGTACGTAGGTATATATAGGAGGAAGGAGTACGTCGGTGGAGCAACAGGGGGCCCACGAGGGTGGAGGGCGCGCCCAGGGGGTAGGCGCGCCCCCTACCTCGTGGCCTCCCGATTGATGTCTTGACGTAGGGTCCAAGTCCTCTGGATCACGTTCGTTCCGAAAATCACGTTCCGGAAGGTTTCATTCTGTTTGGACTCCGTTTGATATTCTTTTTCTACGAAACCCTAAAATAGGCAAAGAAATCAATTCTGGGCTGGGCCTCCGGTTAATAGGTTAGTCCCAAAAATAATATAAAAGTGTATAATAAAGCCCAATAATGTCCAAAACAGAATATAATATAGAATGGAACAATCAAAAATTATAGATTCGTTGGAGACGTATCACTTGTCACTGTGATCCCCGGCAAGCCCGACAGATAAGTTTTACTGCCTGTCCATTAGTGTTCTGTAAGGCTATAACTTGAGCATAAGAAAGCTTCGCCACTCTTTTGAGACTTAGGTGCTCCCATCCATGACTCGAAATCTGCTTCGGTCTGGATGGTCGTAGTGGCCTTTGATAAAAAGAAGTTGGTGGGGCGCTGTTCCCTTTGTCTGTTCCTCGGTAGATGCATCTTTCCGATAGAAAAAAAGGGTGCCGGTAGGATAGCCTGCCGGGGAAAACTCGTTTATTTATATTAAAGAGGCATCTCGCCTCTGCATGGACATACACATGCACTGGATCCTGGCAAGGTTCATCTTTTTCATTAATATGCTGATACCGGTACAAACATTACAGAACACAAATGTGGACTCGAGAGATTACATTATTTGAATTAAAAATTAGCAAATGCCGGTAGATTTAAGATTGAAAAAAAGATAAGTGCTCCGTAAACTCCTATCCCTGTCTCTCCTGTCCCAGGTAGTGCAGTGCGAAGAGAAGAGGACGGGCGAAGCGCCGGCACAACGCCACCCCAATCCTTGTTAGGAACTGACATGTGCAGCCTGACAAGATCGGGAGTGCTGAGGCTATGAAGGAGGAAGACATGCGGAGCACCTCGACGACCCCCTGGTCACCGCCTCCAGGGCCAAACGGGGAGCTCCAGCATAGGCACCGGCAGAGGAGGATGCCGGGGCCTAGCCAGAAGACCCCTGGGGCAAGCGGAAGCACCAGGGGGGAAGCCTCTTCTCGGCAGCCGGAAGAAACGATGATGAGGCACCGGGAGAAGTGGGGAAGAGACAGAAAAATGGGCAGCAGGTCGCCAGTATGAGACTAACGCTTCGATGCGGTCATGCTCCTACTGGACAGCCTGCCTCCCATCTTCTCCTTCTCTCCTGGCTTCGTCTTCATCAACACCGTTCCAGGGGAAG
The DNA here is from genome assembly GCF_003073215.2 of Triticum urartu. Lineage (NCBI taxonomy): Eukaryota > Viridiplantae > Streptophyta > Magnoliopsida > Poales > Poaceae > Triticum > Triticum urartu. The sequence goes on from NC_053023.1 coordinate 359,811,656, forward strand.
GCCGAGACTCGAGTCCAGCACCTTCCCCGGGGAGACGGCGAGCGGCCAAGACGGCCAGGGGGCTTGAGGTGCACCGCTCCCCAACTTGGTGGGTAAGAAGGCACGCCTCGCGTCGACATCAGCCCCAAGACTTCCGGGAGGGGCAGTGCTAGGATTACCAATGATCTCCAGCCCCGCCTCCCGGCCGAGCCTGGAAGGAACCAACATATTCTCTATAGCAAGGACCAAGCTCACTTCCCGAGTGTCACCACCATCATTTAGAAACACTTGCCCCAAGCCCTTTTTCTCCAAATAACAAGCAAAAGATGGAAGAGGAAAAATGCGAGGATGAGTGACTCCACCCTCGTACGCCCCTCCCTTTTATAGGTGGGCCGGGGAGGGGGGCCGCTCCCTCAACGGGCGGTCACCGTCCTCCTCCGCCAATTCGAGATGATCGGGTCCTCACTTTGATGCTACTCCGCGCCACGTGCCTCCGTTACCTACCCCGTGCGATGCATGCAGCATATGTGGCTAAGGATAAGGGCGTGGTGGGAATAGTGAATTGGAGGTTTCTACCCCGTGCGTTGAAGAAATTCGCGGGCCATTACTAGAGCGGCCACACCAATATTGGCTTTACACGACGCACGGAGAAAGTGGAAACTGGTCCGGAATAGAGACTAATGAAGAAGCAAAGAAGACCTCAAGAGACCATCCTCTTTAGCGACCCCACCTATGCACTTATTAGGCCCTACTCGGACAATGCTCAGCAGCGCATTCGGGGCAGGCCCGGGGCTTCTGTTGGTGCAACAAACCCTGGGTCTGTTGCCCAGACTGTGCACATGCATGGGAACAAGATCGAAGCACCACCCCAAGTCAGAGTACAAGGAACCAAGAGTATAGAGGGATCAACATGCATGAGGGAGTCCTGGATTAGGGGGTCTCCGGACAGCCGGACTATCTCCATTGGCCGGACTGTTAGACTATGAAGATACAAGATTGAAGACTTCGTCTCGTGTCCGGATGGGAATCTACCTGGCGTGGAAGGCAAGCTAGGCAGTACGGATATGGATATCTCCTCCTTTGTAACCGACCTTGTGTAGCCCTAACCCTCTCCGGTGTCTATATAAACCGAAGGGTTTTAGTCCATAGGACAACAATCATAACATACAATCATACCATAGGCTAGCTTCTAGGGTTTAGCCTCTCTGATCTCGTGGTAGATCTACTCTTGTACTACCCATATCATCAATATTAATCAAGCAGGACGTAGGGTTTTACCTCCATCAAGAGGGCCCGCACCTGGGTAAAACATCGTGTCCCCTGCCTCCTGTTACCATCCGGCCTAGACGCACAGTTCGGGACCCCTTACCCGAGATCCGCCGGTTTTGACACCGACATTGGTGCTTTCATTCAGAGTTCCTTTGTGGCGTCGCCGTTAGGCTTGATGGCTACTACTATCATCGATAGAGATGCGGTCCAGGGTGAGACTTTTCTCCCCGGACAGATCTTCGTATTTGGCGGCTTTGCACTGCGGGCTAATTCGCTTGGCCATCTGGAGTAGATTGAAAGCTACGCCCCTGGACATTAGGTCAGATTTGGAAGTTTGAACTACACGGCCGACATCCGCGGAGACTTGATCTTCGACGGATTCGAGCCACAGCCGAGCGCGCCGCACTGTCGCGATGGGTATGACCTAGCTCTGCCGCCGAACTTTACCCTAGAGGGCGCGCCCGCATCAGCTCCGACCCTTAGCTCGGAGCCAACTGCGCCAATCGAGGACGGGTGGTTAGACACCACCTCAGGGGCTGCAGTCTCAACGGTGATCGAGCCAAACACCGGCATAATCCTCTGCGTAGCCCGTGACTCCAAGGTGTCGGACTCTTTTTCTGACTCCGAACCATCCGCGCCCCTGCCAATCGAATTCGATTGGGCGCTGGTCATGGAATTCACCACCGCAGATATCTTTCAGCACTCGACCTTCGGCGACATTCTGAATTCACTAAGGTGTCTCTCTTTGTCAGGATAGCCCTGGCTGGATTATGGCCAACAGGATTGGGATGCGGACGACGAAGAAATTCGACGCCCACCCACCACCCACTTCCTAGCCACTGTCGATGATTTACCGACATGCTCGACTTCGACTCAGAAGACATCGACGGTATGGACGACGATGTAGGAGGCGAACATGAACCAGCACCTATAGGGCACTGGAAAGCCACCTCGTCATATGACATATACATGGTGGATACACCCAAAGAAGCCAATGTCGACGGGATAGCGGAGGATGACCCCTCCAAGAAGCAACCCAAACACCAACGTCAGCGGTGCCTCTCTAAGTCCTGCCAAAGCAAAAGTGGTGATACCGGCACAGGAGATAATAACACTTTGGATAGTGCCGAAGAAAACAACAAACCCTCCAACAAGATTTAGAGCAGGAGGATGGAGAAGCCAGCTGTCCTGAGAGAGCGGCAGCCGGAGAGGAGGAGAATGACAATCACATGCCCCCCACCGAAGACGAGGCAAGCCTCGGCGACGATGAATTCGCCGTACCAGAGGATCTCGTTGAACAAGAGCGCTTCAAGCGTCGGCTTATGGCCACGGCAAATAGCCTGAAGAAAAAGGAGCAGCAGCTTCAAGCTGATCAAGATCTGCTAGCTGACAAATGGACTGAAGTCCTCGCGGCCGAGGAACATTAACTCGAGCGCCCCTCCAAGAGTTACCCAAGGCGCAGGTTACTACCCCGACTGGAGGAAGAAGCGTATGATACGGCTGATCGGCCACCTCATGGCCGCGATAGAGAGGCATTCCAGCCAAAAGCTCAGCCTCCACCCCAACGCCATTCAAATAAATAGGCATGGGGAGATATGCCAGACCTGCGAGACATATTGGAGGACAAGGCAAAGCATTCAAGATCGATCTATGGATCACGACGGCGCACCACTCTACGAGACGACAAACGTTGGGGTATAGCCCAATACAGAGGCGCCGCACACAGTAAAAGAAAATCCGGCCGGGCCGAACACAGCGGCAAGACCCATTCGAGCTGCGTCACGATATAGCCCAATACAGAGGCGCCGCACACCCCTTATGCTTCACAGACGAAGTAATGGAACATCAATTCCTAGAAGGTTTCAAACCTGTAAATATTGAATCATACGACAGCACAACAGATCCCGCAGTATGGATTGAGGATTTCCTCCTCCACATCCACATGGCCCGCGGCGATGACTTACACGCCATCAAATCCTTCCCACTAAAGCTTAAAGGACCAGCGCGACATTGGCATAACAGCTTGCCAGCGGACTCCATTAGCTGTTGGGAAGATCTGGAAGCTGCATTCCTTGACAACTTTCAGGGCACTTATGTGCGACCACCAGACGCCGATGATTTAAGCCACATAATTCAGCAGCCAGAAGAGTCAGCCAGGCAATTCTGGACTCGGTTCCTTACAAAGAAAAATCAAATCGTCGACCGTCTGGATGCGGAGGCCTTAGCGGCTTTCAAGCACAACATCCGAGACGAGTGGCTAGCCCGGCACCTTGGTCAGGAAAAGCCGAAATCTATGGAAGCTCTCACGACGCTCATGACCCGCTTTTGTGCGGGAGAAGACAGCTGGCTGGCTCGCAGTAATAATATACCAAAGAACCATGGTACCTCAGATACCAAGGACGGCAATCGCAGGTCACGTCGCAACAAGCATAAGCGCCGCATTAACAGCGAAAATACTGAGGATACGGCAGTCAATGCCGAATTCAAAGGCTCTAAACCTGGCCAGCGGAAAAAGCCATTCAAACAAAGTACGCCGGGTCCATCCAGCTTGGACCGTATACTCGATCGCTCATGTCAAATACACGGCACCCCAGACAAGCCAGCCAATCGCACCAATAGGGATTGTTGGGAGTTCAAGCAGGCCTGCAAGTTAATTGCCGAAAACAAGGACAAGGGGTCGCATAGCGATGACGAGGAGGAGCCCCGACAGCGGCACACCGGAGGACATAAGAGTTTCGCCCGCAAATGCGGACGGTGAATATGATATACGCAACCCACATCCCCAAGAGGGAGCGGAAGCGTGTGCTCAGGGACGTATATGCGTTGGAGCCAGTCGCCCCAAAATTCAACCCTTGGTCCTCCTGTCCGATCACCTTCGATCGCAGGGACCATCCCACTAGTATCCGTCATGGCGGATTCGCAGCACTGGTCCTAGACCCAATCATTGACGGATTTCGCCTCACTCGAGTCCTTATGGATGGCAGCAGCAGCCTGAACCTGCTTTATCAGGACACAGTGTGCAAAATGGGTATAGACCCCTCAAGGATCAAACCCACAAAAACGACCTTTAAGGGCGTCATTCCAGGTGTAGAGGCCCATTGCACAGGCTCAATTACACTAGAAGTGGTCTTCGGATCCCTGGATAATTTCCGAAGCGAAGAGTTAATCTTCGATATAGTCCCGTTCCGCAGCAGTTATCACGCGCTGCTCGGGCGAATTGCATTCGCTAGATTCAATGCGATACCGCATTATGCATACCTCAAGCTCAAGATGCCAGGACCTCGTGGAGTTATTACAGTCAATGGAAACACAGAGCGCTCTCTCCGAACAGAGGAGCACACCGCGGCCCTCGCAGCAGAAGCACAAAGCAGCCTCTCAAGGCAATCAACCAGTTCGGCGCTTCCAAGCCCGGACACCTTCAAGCACGCTCGGGGCAATCGGCAAATAGACCGCCTGGCGCGATCTGAGCTCGCGTAGAAATACGGAGGCCACCCCAATCCCAGCCCAACGGCGATATTCGTGCCGTGCGTACATAATTACGCATTAAAAATATCATGGGCACAGGTGGGGAGGGGGGGCACAACTGCGGCACGCCCCAAAACACTGCCTAAACCGCACTAGGGGCTTCGCGTTCGGTTATTTTTATTTTTCTTTCAGGACCTTAATCTCAAGAAACACTATCCGGCAGCACTATTACCAAACACATGATGTAGCAACCATGGAGGCAACCACCTACGTTATACCACGGAATTCCTAGGTTGATTACAGTAACGGGTCAAATATTCAATTTAATATCATTCCTTAGCTTGCCCTTGGAAGGGACATAGTCCTACTCTTTGCTTATCGCACTATCTGTATCACTCTGCTTTAACGCATTTTTTTAATAAACAATGCATGACATTATGACTATTATTGCATTCTTGTTATATATATATAGATGTGTGTGTGTGTGTGTTCATTAATGATGCCTTGCAACCATACACTATGGTACGGCCAATACACCAGGGGCTTACGTACCCCACAATGCGGTGTGAAAAGTCCGAACACTTTCACAAGTGCGGCACCCCGAACTTATAACATTATATGCATCAGCTCCGAATCATGTCTTTGGTCAAATGTTAGGTTTGCCCGGCTCCTATGTTTTGGTACCTTACGTTCCGCTCTATCAGCTAAGGTAGCGCTAGGAGAACTACTGCGATTGTGCCCCGGTTCTGCTGGGTTCAACACCTCAGTAGAGAAAGCTAAAACTGACTGTCATGATAAGGCGAGAGACTGGTCGCTGTTCGGCGAGGTTTTTTGAGTCCCTAAAGACCTATGCCGCTTAGGGCGAGGGGCTGGCCCTGTCCGGCTTACAGGTGTGTATCGTGCCCCGAATTCGGCCTTCCGAATACCAGGGCTTCGCCGAAATTTAAAATTATAGAATTCTATGGCTAAGTGAGAGTGATAAAGCATTATTAGTCCGGTTGCCTTGTTCGTCATGCTCAGCACCTCCCTCGAAGGACCCAAATATGGGAACAAGAGTGCTCAGGTTTATCCCGAACACCCCAGCACTCGTGGCATGGGGGCAGAAGCCAAGGACTAGCCATCTCTCAGATTGGATAAACAGCCAAACAGAAGGTAATATTTTAAATTCAAACAAGCGTTGCATAGCGCATATGAAACAAGTTTTCATAAATACAGGATAAAACGAGCAAGTTTACTCAAATATTACATCTTTTGAACACTCATCCGCGATGAGACGGGTACCCAGCAGAACACCCTCGTAGTACATCTCGGGGTGGCGGTGCTCCTTGCCCTCCAGCGGCCCTTCCTTGATTAGCTTCACGTCGTCTAGCTTGACCCACTGCAATTTCACATGGGCGAAAGCCCGGAGTGCACCTTCAATGCAGACAGATCGCTTGACGACCTCCAGTCGCGGGCAGGCATCCACAAGCCGCCACACCAGGCCGAAGAACCTGTTCGAAAGGGCGTCGCTAGGCCAAAGCCGGACAATAAAGCTCTTCATGGCCCGATCGGCCGCCTTATGTAGCTCGACCATCTGCTTCAGCTGGTCGCTCATTGGCACCGGGTGTTCGGCCTCAGCATACTGAGACCAGAGCAGCTTCTCCATTGAGCTTCCATCCTTGTCCTAGTAAAATTGTGCGGCATCGGACACACTGCGGGGCAGATCTGCGAATGCTCCTGAAGATCTCCGGATTCGGGTAAGTAATCAGTAATTTACTTTTACATGCTTGCTTTGCATATAGAAATCCTTACTCGCCGCTATCTTCTTCATCGTGTCGATCTCTTGGAGGGCCTTTTGGGCTTCGGCCTTGGCGCTTTTTACACTCTCAAGGGCCGCGGCAAGCTCAGACTCCCGCGTCTTTGAGTCAAGCTCCAATGCCTCGTGCTTTGCCACCAGAGCCTGGAGCTCTTGCTGCACCTCACCCACCCAAGCTTGTGCTTCTCTCGCTTGGTTCGCTCCTTGGCCGCTTTATCTTCGACCTCGGTTAGCGCTTGCTTCAGGGTCGCCACCTCGGTCGTGGCCCCTGGCAAACATACGATGATCCTGTCATTTTGCAATCGCGTCCTCTTTTATATATATACATATCTATAGACATGGTATTACTTACCCTTGTTCTCCTCGAGCTGCCTCTTGGCAAGGCCGAGCTCTTTCCTGGACCCCTCGAGGTCCTGCTTTAGTACGGCGACCTCCGCAGTCAGTGCGGCGGACCCCAGTAGCGAAGCCTGCATATGCATATTGACATACTCATATTAGACTCCTCCGATATTATTTGATCCTCTGTTCGGCTTTTCTTTGTGAACACCGAACAAAGCATCAGGGGCTACTGTCTATGCGGTAATATTTCTACTACAATTTAAAACACTTACCTCAAAGCCTGTTAGAAGGCTAGCACAGGCTTCAGTCAATCCGCTCTTGGCGGACTGAACGTTCTGGATCACCGCACTCATGATAGTGCGGTGCTCCTCGTCGATGGAAGCACTGCGAAGCGCTTCCAGCAGATTGTCCGGTGCCTCTGGATGGACAGAGGTCACCGACACAGGCGTCTTGCCCCTCTTAGAAGGAGGCCGCCTGCCCGAACCCGGAACCGCTGGAGGGTCCGGCAAGGTGTTCGGCTGAGGGCCGAACTCGGAGCTCTCGGGGGCCCCATCCCAGCGGCTCCCGGAGTCCGGAAGGTCGCCTTGAGGCGCCTCCAGGACTGTCTCCCCTCGATCCGGTGCCTCTTGAGACAACACCTCGGCGTCGTCGGCAGGATGATGGGAGGTGGCGGTTGGGACTGGATCGCTATCCATGTCCGACAAGCCCAAGGAGCCGTCCGATGATACATCGATACTGGCTCGTGGCGGCCTGCATAATTGCGTTCGGTGTTAGGGAAAGCAGTGCGACAAAGGAATCCTATGAGTTACTCTGGTATCCGAATACTTACGATCTCCCCGGGGGCTTTACCCTGGGCAACTACTCACCTTCGCCTTTGTCGGGGGTGGTGGAACCGTTCGGAAGGAGAGTCCTTCCCTTCTTGGACCCTCCGGCCTCCCCGGTTGGGGCGGCCTTCCTTTTCTTGTCTCCCCCAGTCGGTAGGGGAGCATCTTTTTCTTCTTCTTCCTCTTCTTCGGGGGAAGAGAGCGCCGCAGAGTCATAGGACAGTGAGTCCGATGATGCCTGGCGTCGAGAACTCTTTCGGATTCCCTTGGCCTTCTTGGTCTTCTCCGGCACCTTATAAGGGGCCGGAGTCATGATCCTCGCTAGAAGAGCGTCTGTGGGGCCTTCGGGCAAAGGAGCCGGACAATCGATCTGTCCGGCCATCTTCTGCCAGTCTTGTCAAAGGTACAGGAGTTTACATCCCGCATAGAGTCAATTTATATAAAAAATAAGTATCCTATGAAAGGTAAAGCAGCTTACCGCACTGGCTTGGCGCTTCGCGCTGAATCCATGATCCTCAGTAATAGGGGGAGGGACCTCGGCACTTTTGAACAGCACCCTCCAGGCGTCTTCATGAGTCGTGTCGAAGAGCCTGTTCAGAGTTCGGTGCTGCGCTGGATTGAACTCCCACAAGTTGAACTCCCGTTGTTGGCACGGGAGTATCTGGCGGATGAGCATAACTTGGACTATGTTGACAAGCTTGAGCTTCTTGTCCACCATGTTTTGAATACATGTTTGGAGTCCGGTCAGCTCCTTCAAACTACCCCAGGATAGGCCCTTCTATTTCCAGGAGGTGAGCCACGTGGGGATGCCAGATCAGAACTCGGCGGCCGCTACCCATGCAGGGTCGCGCGGCTCGGTGATATCGAACCACCCCGATTGCCACCCCTTTATGGTTTCCACAAAGGAGCCCTCGAGCCATGTTATGTTGGGCATCTTGCCCACCATGGCGCCTCCGCACTCCGCCTGGCGGCCGCCCACCACCTTTGGCTTGACATTGAAGGTCTTCAGCCAAAAGCCGAAGTGGGGCTTGATGCGGAGGAAGGCCTCGCACACGACGATAAACGCCGAGATGTTGAGGATGAAGTTCGGGGCCAGATTGTGGAAATCTAGGCCGTAATAAAACATGAGCCCCCGGACGTAGGGATGGAGGGAACCCCAGTCCATGGAGGAAATGGGTGAGGAATACTACACTCTCATAGGGCCTGGGGGTGGGGATGAGATGCCCCTCATCTGGGAGCCGGAGCGCGATGTCGTCGGGTAGGTATCCGGCTCTCCTCAGTTTCTTGATGTCTCCCTCCGTGATGGAGGAGACCATCCTCTTCCCTCCCGCTCCGGACATGATTGGAGAGGGTCGAGGTGGGAAGTGCGGACTTGGGCGCTAGAGCTCGAGTGTGCGAAAACGGATGTGCAAAGGAGGAAGAAGGCGTGGATAGAAAGGTGAATCCTTATCCCTTTATATGGGCGGACGAAACTAAGCGTCCCCACTTGCCTGGTAAAACTCGCTAATCCCCCAAGCGCCGCCATTGATGGCGCGGTTGGGTTACCCACGCCCGTATTGATGAGAATCCCGTAATAAGGGGACACGATCTCTTCTTTGACAAGACGTGTCGAAAAACTGCCTCGCGTTATGTGCGGGGTTGGTTAAAAGAAACGGTTCGAATAATCACCGGGCCATGACGTAAAGTCATGCTGCCAAAACAAGCCAGCAAATTAGATCTGCGAAAATATTATTCTCTCTACGGTGGAATGTGTAACTTATTTTGTACGGTTGGACACTATCCTCGTATTCAAATTCTTCTGCGGTGTATTCGGAGAAGGAACCCGCCTTGCAATGCCGAAGAAAATACAGCGCGCCGGACTCATCGTCATTGAAGCCTGGTTCAGGGGCTACTGAGGGAGTCCTGGATTAGGGGGTCTCCGGAAAGCCGGACTATCTCCATTGGCTGGACTATTAGACTATGAAGATACAAGATTGAAGACTTCGTCTCGTGTCCGGATGGGACTCTACTTGGCGTGGAAGTTAAGCTAGGCAGTACGGATATGGATATCTCCTCCTTTGTAACCGACCTTGTGTAACCCTAACCCTCTACGGTGTCTATATAAACCGAAGGGTTTTAGTCCGTAGGACAACAATCATAACATACAATCATACCATAGGCAAGCTTCTAGGGTTTAGCCTCTCTGATCTCGTGGTAGATCTACTCTTGTACTACCCATATCATCAATATTAATCAAGCAGGACGTAGGGTTTTACCTGCATCAAGAGGGCCCGAACCTGGGTAAAACATCGTGTCCCCTGCCTCCTGTTACCATCCGGCCTAGACGCACAGTTCGGGACCCCCTACCCGAGATCCGCCATTTTTGACACCGACAATGCAGATCAGAGAGACCAGGATCAAACTAAAGAAGCAAGAAACCGTCGCAAGAAAGGCCTCCCTTGTCGGGCAGGCAAGCCCGATAAGGGGCGAGGCTACACTTAGAAGCTGACAGCCAAGGCATCCCAGCAGGGCTTGCCGGGGCTCACGGAGGCAAGAACACCTCACCAACCATTCCACCAAGACTCACGTCGTCGGTCAGTGTGCTGTCAAGCCGCAGGGTGACTATGTGGCAGCCATTCGCCAAATGGAAGCCTCTCCCTACAGGAAAAACCCACAGATGACACTTGTCCTACGACATGTCAAGCAAGCAGGCGTGTAGCTGGCAAGACGGCCTGGCAGGCCTTGTCGGGCAACCAACAATGTGATGTTGAGTGGTGCTTTTAATGCGCCCTGTCAGTCCATAGAGTTAGGTGTGATAACACTATTTGTGGTGGCCCCTTGATCTATGAAAGGAGGCCATGGCAACCGTAGAGAGGGTTAGAAGGTTGGATAACTCACACCCCCATACACGCGTAGTCGCTGCTTCCTTGAGGCAACCCTTGCCGGCTAAGTGTACTACATTCCACCAACTTTCCACCATCAATCCACCAATGTAGGAGTAGGTTTTTACGCCTCACGGCAGCCCAAACCCAGGTAAAACTGCCCGCGTGATCTCTGTCATGTTGCCCCACGCTCATCTACTCTTTGTGCAACAGGACGTCCCCCTGCCAAACCAGCAAGGGGCCTCCTGGTCCCATAGGTGGCCGTGGTTTGCCGTGACAAACGGCTGACGTTGTCGGTGGACCACCAGGTATGGTGGACGAGGGCGTAGATGAGGTAACTCCGGTGCGATGGTGAAGCGCGACCGTTGTCTTCGTCGTTGTTGCCTCACCGCCCCCTACTACTTCCACTGTTGGCCAGGCCATCCCTCTACCCACCAACATACCTCCACTGTTGTGGCTTCGCCACCTCTGGGTCATTCTCTTCCTAGGTCTCCCCGTCATCCATCACACTAGTGTTCTCGGCAAGGCGTGGTCAACGTTGTAAACAAAGGACAACATCTAAAGCGGGATGTACATGGATAGGCTAAAAGTTGGGATCCATATGGTCCATGGTCGCACGCAAGGAAGTACCTGATTATTAAGCCAAAAAGAATGAATACTCCCAGTGACAGCTTGGACCCACTGGCTATATCTTGGCACGGAAGGAAGTGCCTCCTTATTAAGTGAAAAATAATGAGTGCTCTACATGACAGCTGGGGCCCACCAGATTTGGAGGCTGACTTGTGGCCCTACTAAGTTGACGCATACGAAGGATTGGTCAACTTAGTCAAATGATTCTATCACCATTGACCATTGGATTGTTAACATCCAACGGTCGTCCTGCTTCTTCAACCTCTGATTTTCTTGCTCCAGCCGTCCAAACCACCGCGTGCTCCTGCCCACCGTGGCCGGCTGTGCTGCCGCGGAGGCCTCACCACCCCCTTCTACTCCCACCGCTGGCCAGGCCATCCCTCTAGTCGCCCACACCCCCTGTTATTCTGCGGTGACGTCAGCCTCAGTCCGCAACCAACCCTCATACTACCCTCCGCATGTTCCCAGACTCCGTGTCGTTCCCTTCCTCATTGTCGTCCACCGCCTGGTGCAGTCCGCTTGGCGTGGTCAACGTGATCAACAAATGGCAGCCATCGAAAGAGGACTGTATGCGGTGAGGCTGATAGATGGACCCACCAGCTACATCTTCGCATGCATGGAACTGCCTCCATATTACGCGCAAAAAGAATCCTCCGCCTATCAGCTTGGACCTACTAGCTACATCTTAGCACGCAAGGAAGTGCCTCCTTATCCTCCCTGATAGCTAGGACCCACCCGGTCGAAGCTACATAGCGTTGTCATTCTGGTCGTAAACGTGTACGTACATACTGGTCCATCGGTATTTCTTCGACGACGAACCGTGGCCCAGTAAGGAGAGGTAGTTGTTCAGGCAGTCCCGTCTGTATCGTGTACACGTATGTACGTACATACGGGCGGGGTCTCAGCTCATGTACATGGAGAGGCAGCGGAGGGCAGCACCGGCGTCCTGTTCATCGGCAGCCAACCAATTGGGTTGGAATGGAGGAAATAGCGTCGTGTTCACCGGGCGCCAAGTGTCTGGGTCGGAACGCATCCTGTTCATCGGGAGGCAAACAGACTAGGTCGGAATGGGTCATCTTCAATGGGAGCCTATTGGCTTGGACGGAACAGCTGGAACAGTGTCTGGCATACCGCAAGACGGAGGAACACGGCCTTGTGTTCGACCGCGTACGGTCGAAATGGGGTCCTGTTCATCGGCAAGGGTCTGGCATACCATAAAACGGAGTAAACCGACTTGTGTTCGAGCTCCTCCGGTCGAAAATGGGGTTCTGTTGATCGGGAGGGGTGTGTCGTACCGTAAAACGGAGGAAACGGACTTGTGTTGGAGCGCTACGGTCGAAACAGGGGTCATGTTCATCGGCAGGGGTGTGGTGTACCGCAAAAACTGGACTCCACGGACTACTATTCATCTCCACCCTCGACCTCCTCCAGCCTCCACCTGCGACTGTTCATCCATGAGCTCCTGTTCATCCAGCCTCCAACGCTCCTCCACAGGCTACTATTTAACCAGTCTCCTCCACGGGGTCTTGTTCAACCACCCCTCCACGGGCTACTGTTTATCCAGCCCTCCACCGGCTACTATTCAACCAGCCCTCTGTGGGGTCCTGTTCATCCAGCCCTCCACGGGGGCCTATTCATCCACCCCCAACCGGCTCGATAGGCGCCTAGTTCATCCAGCAGCAACGACCTCTACTACCACAGGGTCCTGTTCATCCAACCCCCACCGGGAACAGTTCAAGCAACCCACCAACAACGCTCACTGTTCATCAAGAGGCGACAGGTTCAATTGGCTTCAGTTAGTAGTACTAGCGAAGGAATCACTCGACCTGGTTCAGTCAACAGCCAGGGATGGATCGATCGCTTGGGTGCAGTAATGCCTAGCCTGCAGTGCAACCGCTCGGGATCAGTAGGCAAATGCCTCGCTCTGGTTCAGTTCGATCCCAACGCCTCGCACCCACGTGTGTACATGTACGAGAGAAACGTGCATCGCTCGGCCCCGACCACCCACTGTAACCGGGAACATCCCGATACTTTCCTCGCCTCCGCTTCTCCAACGGTTTTTTCCGTCAAGGACAGCCCAAAGAATGTCATGCAGTTGCGTCTCCGGCACGCCCAGGACGAAAAGCCCATTTTCTATCATGATTTTTTGTCATAGAAGTAGGAGCCCACCACATCTATGATGATACCGGGTTTTGTCACAATTATCGTCATAGAAGTGTCATAAGCATGACAAAAAAAATTCGTTCGGCCCAAAATGTCATGGATGTGTCTTCTTTTTTGTAGTGCTGGGAGCGCCACCGCCCCTCCCCTCCCAGCTTCTTCCGCAGTACTGATGCTACCCCTCCCCTCCCTGCTTTCTCCTGCGGCGGCGGCCTGGGAGCGCTATAGCCCCTCCCCTCCCGGCCTTCTTCCGCCGCGGCGGCCGGTAGCGATGCCGCCCCTCCCCTCCCGGCCTTCTTCCACGGCAGCGGCCAAGCAGCACCACCGCCCGTTGCCTCTTGGCCTTCTTCCGCGATAGCAACCGAGAAATGCCTCGCCCACTCTCATATCGGCCTTCTTCCGCGGGAGCAGCTCGGTAGTGCCGCTGCCGATCTCCTCCGGGCCTTCAATTACCACAGGTTTGAGCGGAGGGTCTTCAAATACCTGTACTTCCTCATATGTGGATTGTAGCTGGCTCGACATCACACCAATTCGAGCAAGGAGGACTATGCGCAAGGTTCCTTCATCCACGTCAGCTTCTTGATTATGTCTACAAGGACCTCCAGAGCAAATCCTACGTCTCCGCTCACCTTGAGCAATGTCCAGACTGCTCATGAACTCCTAAAGGGTAAGAGGACGACACAGGTGAACACAAAAGTGGTGCAGATGGATGAGAAGGGAACTTCCTCCTATAAACGCAAGAATTCACTTCAACACGAGGTAAGCAGTACACTTCCTCAACTATCTCAATTTACTTATTCCAGACAAAGTAGTACATGCAGTCCAATATGCCTCCAAAAATGATGAGTGCGGTTACTTCAGTTCACCTTGTGGGGTGATGCAGTCAATGTGCATTATTTCGCAGTACCCTTTCAAACACATTGGAGTTCGTATGATTCAGTTCATTTTACCTAACAATGCAGCTTTGCCATTTTGTGCTCGAAATGACGTTCAGCAGATACAAAATGCCGCGCATAATTGACAACCCAAGGAAGAACAACTTTCAGAAGAGTAAAGCTTCTTCTGAAAGAGACACTAGCTGGGCTACCCCTGAGATTCCTCAAGGATTCTTGACGACAACAAACAGGGTGCAATATTCTCAGGAAGAATATTTTTTTCCAGGGAGAAGAGGTAGTCAAAGATGACGACGATGTCACCTTCATGTGGGAGTGCACTCACCGACATGATGATGAAGAAGAATATGATGAAGATGAGCCAACAATAGTTCTCAACCCAGACTACAAGCACGAGTTCACTACATTTGGACAGCATGTCCGAACAGACAATCATGATGCAATTGAACATGATGTTGCAGAAGATGATGATTATGATGATGTGCTACCGCTCCAAAAATTTCAAACCAATCTAGTGAGACATCGCCACAACACTGGGTTACCACCGCGTCCACCTACTGCACCACAAAACAAAGCTCAGCATCCACCTGCTTTACTGAAAAACATAGCTCCAAGTAGACATGCTGCATCAACTTCGACACTGCGACCACCAAGGGTGCCTCGGTCAGAAGTCAACGGCAGGTACAAATCCTCCTCACTATTTCCTCTACGAGATCGTCAACTACATAGATCTGCTATAACCCAGCCATGTCCAATACAACCTGGCAAGATGCAAACACCATCGGATGAACGACATTACATACATGTATGTTTATGTCCTGAAAAATAATAATATTTGCAGTCCATTCAGATAACATTGCAGTGCACACTAATATTTCTTGTGAGGTTTGGCCTAACATCTAATACAGTTGATTCTTTTGAATACTTAGGAACATTGCAATGCTTTATTAAACTCATATTAACTCCTCGTATTTAAACAAAATAGAACACTTTGTCTCATAGAGCATTGCACTTGATCCGGGATAAAAATAGGTCATTGAACCTCATACCAGCCGCTGGAATGAAGTTCCGCACGTACGACAAAGCATGGGGCTTTTACAACACTTATGCAAGATATGTAGGGTTTGGCATACACAAGAGGGCAAACCACAAGACAAATGCCTACATTCTCTGTTCAAGAGAAGGGACACACAAGCAGACTTTGTCAGATTATGACCGGAAACGTGAGAAGACATCAAAAAGAATTGGCTGCAAGGGCAAAATTAGAGTCAAAAAGAGGAAGGATGGCAAATTTGTGATAAAAATGGTTGAACTCAACCACAATCACAAGATGTTGGAAAGCCTCGGGTTGCTTTTGCACATGCGCTCCATCGAAGAGACAATCCTTTGATTGATGAGTTGGTGAAAGACATGCAGCTAGACAACCACACACAAGCACAGATGATGTCAACATTGTCGCGTATGTCTGGTGGTCTGCAGTACATGGGACATACTAGCCAAGACTGGGTCAAGAAGTAAGCACGTCACATAGCATATCACTTGGGCATTCTGTCGGTAATTATTTCCTGTTTGATGAGAAGAGTTTGCATTGCATTTTAAATGTAGAAACAGAAGTTTGCCAGAGAAGAGTCCCAAGATGACGTCAAGAAACTTCTGGATTTCTTCGAGAAGATGCAGATGATAAACCCAGAGTTCTTCTATGATTATGACGTTGATGCAGATAACCGTGTAAGAAACGTCTTTTGGGCCAATGCAAGTTGCAAAGGATCCTCTGAAGATTTTGGAGTCAGCGTTACAGTTGACACGACATATAAAACTAACAAAATCCACATGCCGCTGGCAGTCTTCGTGGGAGTGAACCATCATCTACAGAGCACCATATTTGTTGTCGCCCTCGTGTGAGATGAAACAATACCGTCCTTCAAGTGGTTTTCAAAACATTCCTAAGGTGTATGAACAACAAGCCGCCAATCTACATGCTCACGGGTACAAAAAAGTAACACATGTATACTTACGTTTGGTCCATACATTTCTATTTCTTCCGTCGCTCTTACACACAAACAACTTAATAAAAAACACTATTTATGCCTTCTCAGACCATTATTCTTCAATGAAGGCAGCATTAAAAACAATCCTCCCAGATACATTACATAAGTTGTGTCAGTGGCATATCATGAAGAATTACAAAGACCACCTCGCCTTGCTGTATAAGGCACACGAAAACTCAAGGATGACCTCAATGCGGTGCTGAACCACCCACTAATGTCGTCAGAATTCGAACAGGCATGGAAGGACCTCATGCAGAAATACAACTTACAAAACGACGAAGTGATGAATTCGTTCCGGGATGACAGGCACGAGTGGATCTCGGCTTACTACAAGGAAATTTTCTGTGCTTGGATGACTTCCACGCAGAGAAGCGAGAGCATGAACCACATATTGAAGAAAAACTTCGTCAAAGAGAAGCATGATCTCCATCTGTTTGCTCAATAGGTGGACAAGTGCATTCAGACCAGGAAGGTTGTCGAGCACGCAGAGACAGTAGAAAATGAGGTAAACAAAATGTCCATCAAAAACTACTAAATACAACTACAAAAACAAACAAATCTTTCATTTCTCTGATTCATAACACTGCATTTCTGATCATGCAGTCTGAGGTAAAGACAACAACCCAGTTTGGGTTTGAAGTTCAGCAATCAAAAGTGTATACAAGGGCAGTTTTTGCAGATTTCAAAGAAACACTCTACCGTAGCACTACATTTAGAGAAGAACGGTGCCCTGAGAACCTGACAAAGTACCTCATTCACCACTAGAATAGATCGGATTCATTTGACTATTCAAGGCATAATTTCCATGTGGTCGCCGATGAATAGAAAGGTGTCTACGAATGTGGGTGCAAACTCTGGACACACACAGGTGTGACTCGCTAGAAAAAAGTCCTGATTTCTGATAGTCATGCATGAAAGCTCACTTACTGAACTTTAGAAGTCCACATGCATGAGTAATTCACAAAACCGTGTGACGTTCAATTCCTTAAAATGAACAAATAACAAATAAAATAATATGTGTTTATTAATTTCATGCAGTTCACTTACAAAACAAAGAAAACATGTGTTATCTGCAGGGCTCTTTTGCACCCATGTGTTACGCATGGTTTCTCACCTGAGAGTGCTCAAGATTCCAGAGGTGTAGATCAGGAAAAGATACACCCAGAACACAAGATGAAATGCAACGTTTGACAGAAGAGACTACGAACAAACAACACCAAATGGAAGTTTGCTTTTTGCCATAGAAAATTGCTGACAGAAACAGCAATGGACCTTGCAAACAGAGCAACAAGGTCCGATGCTGGGTGCTACAGAGCATTGTCTGCTATGAGGGTAATGAACGGGGAAGTTGATGTGCTCAATGAAGAAGAAGAAGAAGAAAAACTAAAGCAAGTAGTGAAATTCCAGCATGAAAATAATACCAAGCAATTAGAAAATACCGAACACAGCGCAACTGGTGCAATCAAAAAAGAAACAATTCTTGCACCTCTTGTTTCAAACACAAGAGGAACGAAGAAAGGGGCCGACGCAACCCAAAAAAGGTTGCATGCAAGGAGAAAAATGATGACAAAAATAGTAAGCCACAGTCTGAGCTAGAGAGTGATGGTCACCCATTGGGAATAAGAAGGTGCAAGACATGTAATGAAATCAGCGGCCACAATTCCAAGACATGAACAAGAAAACCATGGACATGGAGATGCACAACCAAATAGGGATTCCACTGACAACACTAAGAATTGGAAGAAACCGAGACATTGCGCCTTCTGCAAAAATAGGAAGACACACAATTCAAGAACATTCCCCAAGAGAACAAGATCAGAAAACGAGGAAGACGAAGAAGATGAAATCACAGAAGAAGATGGTGACACAACTGAAGTAGAAATGGCTTATGAAGAAGCAGATGAAGAAGAGGAGGAGGAAGAAGAAGAAGAGAGTGAAGAGGACGAAGAACATGAAGAAACTAAAGAAGGAGTGGCTTATGAAGAAGTAGATGAAGAACATGAGTAAGAGGAAGTAGAGAGTGAAGAGGACGAAGAACATGATGAAACAATGCCCACAAGAACACAAAAAAAGACAGAAAGCACAAGGGAATGCGGCTGTACAAAAACAACCGAGAACGACACCACATACAATAAACCAGGTAGGAGCACGAAAGGATGCAGTTCACAGCGCTAGAAGACAAAAGCCGCCATCAACCATCACGTGAGGAGCAAAGAAGGATGCAGTTCACAGTGTTGGAAAACAAAAGCTTCCATCAACCAGCACGCGAGGAGCAAAGAAGATTGCAGTTCACAGCGCTGGAAAACAAAAGCCGCCATCAACCAGCACGCGAGGGGCTACAAACACAATGGTGCAAAGACAAGAACCAGGAACACCGCCATGAAATACAAAAGAAAGTGCAACATTAGATACACTCCAGTCACCGCGAAGAAACAACAGGTTAACGACCAAATAGATGAAATTTAATAAATTAATCATATACATAGCAGTTTGCATGTCTGTATGACTTATGTATCGATTTAAATTTTTTGTAAACAAAAATTTCCCGTTGACTATGAGTTCTTCAACTAAACCATACTGACAGAAATGATGTATAGAGTAAACCATATACATAGCAGTCTAGAGTAAACCTTGACACATTTTGATCCACAGCCCATAAAAATTGCAGTTAGCTCATATGCATCACAAAGTTCAGACTTATAATTCAAGCGGTTCAGATCACAAAACTACTTATTACAAATCACATGAAAAAATGAAGTGTTCGATACGCAAAAGTACTTATTACAATCAACCTCATAACCTTAGCCAATCATGTCAAACGTTATTCAAACCATACGATCCTCGAGTTCAAAGAAGTTGAGGACAACAACTTGGTGAGACTTCAGGCCACTATCAATGATAGATTCCTTCCAGCCTTTCTGTAGATACAGTCGCCCATCAACGCCTACACCGTACTTGGCTGGTTTCAGGTGTCCATTGCTAAGAGCAACTTGGAGAATTCCCTTCTTCTTATGCCGTAGATACCTAATAGCTCATTGGGGGATTTTCTGAAAAATAATAAAATTGTTTGAGGATGATACTAGCAGTACAATTCTCATACTGTGCACAGAGTAGTAAAAACCTACACACAGTACAGACATGATCTAGATGAAGTGCACAACAGTCCAACAAGCAGTACGGATAAAACGCACGCTGTCGGTGTCAAAACCGGCGGATCTCGGGTAGGGGGTCCCGAACTGTGCGTCTAAGGCGGATGGTAACAGGAGGCGGGGGACACAATGTTTACCCAGGTTCGGGCCCTCTCGATGGAGGTAATAACCTACTTCCTGCTTGATTGATCTTGATGATATGAGTATTACAAGAGTTGATCTACCACGAGATCGGAGAGGCTAAACCCTAGAAGCCAGCCTATGGTATGATTGTTGTTGTCCTACGGACTAAACCCTCCAGTTTATATAGACACCAGAAGAAGCTAGGGTTACACAGAGTCGGTTACAAGGGAGGAGATCCACATATCCGAATCGCCAAGCTTGCCTTCCACGCAAAGGAGAGTCCCATCCAGACAAGGGACGAAGTCTTCAATCTTGTATCTTCATAATCCAATAGTCCGGCCAAAGTACATAGTCCGGCTGTCCGAGGACCCCCTAATCTAGGACTCCCTCAGTAGCCGCTAAACCAGGCTTCAATGATGAGGAGTCCGGCGCATAGATTGTCTTCGGCATTGCAAGGCGGGCTCCTCCTCCGGGTACTCCGTAGAAGATTTTGAACACAAGGATAGTGTCCGGCTCTGCAAAAAAAATTCCACATACCACCGTAGAGAGTATAATATTTCCACAAATCTAATTTGTTGACAACTTTTCATAACGTGACATCACGCCCTGGCCCCGGTCATTATTCAAACCATTTTTGTCAACCAGCCACTGCACGTGTTGCGAGGCGGTTTTATTGGCACGTCTTGTCGAAGAAAAGATCGTGTCCCCTTATCACGGGATTCTCATCAATACGGGTTTAGGTAACCCAATCGTGCTCGTTAGTACGACTCCTCGATTTTAGGCAAGTTCCGAACGGCCACGCGGAGGACGCTTGATATTCGCCCTCTTTATAAAGGGTCCAATGCCTGTCCTTTTCTTATCGTGCTCAATCCCTCCCTTCCCCCACCCCGAGTTCCAACACCCAAGGCTCAGGCGAAGCTCTTCGGACCTTCAATCATGTCCAAATCCAACCTTCAGGGCCAGTGGATGGCTTCCTCTGTCACAGAGGAGGACATCAAGAAGCTAAGGGAGGCCAGGTATCTGACCGCCGGAATCTCGCACAGGCTGCCTGCCCAAGGACAGGTCATCCCCACTCCTGAACCCAACGAGAGTGTCGTATTTGTTTCCCACTTCCTCCGAGGGCTAGGCTTTAGTCTTGATCCCTTCGTCAGAGAGCTCATGTTCTATTATGGGCTCGACTTCCATGATTTAGCTCCGGATTCCATCCTTCACATCTTGTCGTTTATCGTCGCATGTGAGGCCTTCCTCCGCATCGCCCCACACTTCGTCTTATGGCTCAAGACCATCAATGTGAAGCCAAAGATGATCGATGGGCGACACGTAGAATGTGGAGGTGCCACAATAAACAAAGGCGTCAATGCCCCATGGCCAAAGGGTTCCTTCTCAGAGATATCCAACTTATGGCAACGGGAGTTCTTTTACATCACAGCTCCCCGAAGTACTAAGTGGGTGGCTGCCCCCGCCTTCCGTTCGGGCCCCCACCACAACTGGCGTCATGGGTCAACAAGGGGCTAGATTGGGGACCGGTTAATGACGTGCCTACATTGCAAAGTCGCATCTGAGATCTCCTCAAGAGGGATGTCAGTCTCGTGAAAGTAATGCAAGTTATGCTAGTTCGTCGGGTCCTGCCATGGCAACGTCGATCTCTCCATATGTGGGAGTTCAACCCAGAAGGACCGCGAACTATTCAGCAGTTCTTCGGGGTCACGCTCGAAGAGATGTATGGATTGTTCTTTGGATCATGAATAAAGTGTCCGGACACCACCGAGGATGCGGGTCTCAACTGTAATCGTCCAGATACGCAGGTAAGTATTTCCACGACCGAACACACTGTCTTTTCACTTGTCATAACATAATTCTAAAAGAATTGCTCTTGGCCAGGATTGCGTGAGAAAGGCAAAGATGATCAGGTGTTTGGCCCCCCTTCCCGAGGGCTCGTCGGATCCTGTACAAGCCAGGATGCTGGAGTACGCACCTTATCAAGTGCCCTCGGGGGAAGATAAATGGAGAGATGAAGAAGCCGAAAGCGAGCCTCACGCATTACTCATCCAAACCGGGGGAATTAGTACCTCCGCGAAGGAGGATAATCAGGGATAAGAATCTAAAATCCCCTCTCCCCAAGGAAGGAAAAGGACCGCTCCTGAAGACTTGGAAACAAGGGTTTCCAAACGAGAGAAGAAACCCTCGCCAGGGGTCCCTGACCCAGAGGGCATTCCTTCCGCACAGTGCCCGCAAGGGGATCAGCCCTCCACTGAGCTGTAAGTGAACAAAAGTACTTTTGGTGAATGTATTTTGCTTTATCTCCGTGGACAATAACCGAGACGTATGTCTTGCAGTCCGGATCGTAGCTCTTCCCGACAGAGTTCGTCTTCAGGGGATTTTCTTCCGGAGATGATGGAGAGAAAAACGCCTCCCCTTGTCTCCCCGCCCCCTAGGGCAGATGACCCTGAGGTGTCATCACGGAGGGTTTCTCCTGATCCGCCAAGGCCAGAAGGTAACCCTTCGGCCATCCCAAGTCTGGAGTATTCTGCTCCTAAGAGGAGTAACAGAAAGAGTCCAGGGTTGTCCGGTGCGCAACCGGACGTACTGACGGGTCTTTTCGAACAAGCGGCTATCTCGGAGGAGCATCGTACTTTAATGGGTATGGTGGTTGAGAGGATCACATCTGCCAAAAGTGGGTTGCATGAAGCTTTTACGAGTGTGCTAAAAGGCTTTGAGGTACACAAAAAAAATTTACCGGTACCGCACACGCTAGGTGTGCTCTACATAGATAGTAGCCCCTGAGACTCCTTTTGCTTTCTAGAGGTGGAAAACAGAGGGTCATAGTCCTAGGTAATGATCACGATGCTTTCATGTGCAGGCAGCGGACGGTCCGGTGGCTGGCCGGACTGCTGAGTTTGCCGGACTAAGCCGGCAACTGGACGCGGCAGATGCCAACATCGCGCTTGTGAACAAGCGACTTGACAAGGCACATGGTATGTATTTTTGGGTGGTTGGCAAGTATTAATAGGAGCATGATGCTAGTATATATAACACATTTTGACTGCAGATGGAGCTGCCGCCGTGGAGACCCTTCGGGCGGAACTTGCCCGAGCCAAGGAACAAGCCAGGAGAAGTGATGCGGCCGCCCTAAAGGCGGCCGAAGACTTAAGAGCCGAACAGGCTGCTCATCTCAAGAGCAAAGATGAAATGGCCAAGATGGCTGTTGAGCTGAAACATGCCGCCGGCCGATATGAGCTTCTTGAAAAGGAAATCCAAGTGAGAGCGGCTGCCTGAAGAGAGCCATGGAGGCAGCCAAGGAAACCCGTTATAAAATCAGAGCAGCAGAGGAGGAGCTCCGTCAAGCCGGAGATATCACGGCTGGGAAGCCCTTTTTGTTGCGAACGAAGTTTGGAGATCCGAAGTATGCCCCTCTGGATCGATTATGGAGTGCTGCAGACGCGTATGCGGACATGGCAATGAGTGCTGCTAATGCGACTGCGTTTTTCAAAGATCAAGAAGATCACGAAGTAGAGAAGTTGTTCTGGTCGCAGTTCAGTGCTCCGACGCGTCCGCTGCTGTTAAATGAGCAAATGGACGAGTGGGCTGAGCTCCATAGGTTGTCCGGGCTTGCCATGAGGTCTGTCGTGGATCATCTTTGGTTGGAAGGACCAAAGCCGAATAGTTATTTTGGTTTAGTGCAACGATTCCTTGGTGTTGTGCAGCATATCGATTTCATAAAGAGGTCGGCGTGCATAGAGGGTGCGCGGATGGCTCTTGCCCGTGTTAAGACATACTGGGCAGAGATGGATGCCACCGCTATTGCAACTCAGAGTCCGGCCGTAGGCCAGGTCTCAGCCGAGTGCTATTTAGAAGAAGTCCTAGAAGGCGCTCGTTTAATAGAGTCTCAATGCTCGAAGAGTATCATGTTCGAGTGACATGTATCCCTATTGTAAAAATAGTATTATTTGAATTATATAGGCTGTTTTTATTGCTTGAAGGTATTATGATGCCTCTTGTGCGGGCGTTTATGTAAGTATATAACCTGAAAGTTTGTAGTCGTCGGCTTCAGCCCCCATGCACATAATGCGGGGGTGTTCGAAAAAGCACGTATTCACACTTGCTCCAATGTCTTGGTCATGAAGGAGGTGATAGCACGGCGAACAAGGCAATCAGACTATATTGCTTTAACATTTTCACTTAGCCATAGGAGTTTGACAGTGGGGCTACTATATAGCCCCTAGTACTTCCACGCTTATCCGAAGATGGTGCAGGTACATACATGACCGGGAAACCGGTCCTTCGTTAATGCGGAGGAATCGTGAAGATTCCGCTGAGTCCTCGAGTGGTTGACCAGTCTCGCGATTTATCATGACAATAATTTTTCAGCTTTCTCTACTGAGGTGCTCATCCAGATGAACCAGGGCACAATCGCAATAGTTCTCCCGGTGCCACCTTAGCCGATAGAGCGGAACGTAAGGTAGCAAAACATGGGAGCCGGGCAAACCCAACATTTGACCAAAGACATGATTCAGAGATGATGCATATATGGCCAAACTCGCGACGTCGAACACTCCCTAAGGTATTCTGAGTTTACAACATATACCGGGCTGAGCAAAGCCCTTGATAATGAACCCTGAATTTCCAGGTACGTGCATTAGTCTGACATGGCGAAAATTCCAATAACGTCAGCATCCCTCTCGGTTATGATAAGTATACGGAGGGCATGAAGCAACAAGAGACAGTGAGAAAGGTTTACACAGGGTCTTAATCTAAAAAGAAACCTTTGAGCGGGGCCCTGCTGCACGTTTGCGCCTGTGTCTCTGTTGTGCCGTGTCCTGGAAGGGTGTAGCACGATTGTCATCTGCAAGAGAGAAAGAAACGCATGTGAAAGTCTATGTGCAGAAAATAGGTTATTTTTAATAGACCATTGAAATTCAATCTAAGTAAGGTTAAACCGAACTATAGTCCTTTTTACATGCGGGAAGCCCCTAGCGCCACCTATGGGGGTATATCCATCGACCCAATCTTGGGTTTATCTGAATTGTTACAGCGAGGGATGCGCCGTACTCGTCTAGTCGTGTCCGCGGTCTTGATGACCGATCATTTATTCTGATTGGAGGGGTCGTTCAGTGTTCGGCTACGAAAGCCGCCGTACATTCCTCCGCATGTATGGAACGCTCTGAGTTTCTGCTAACTATGATGATGCCACGTGGACCGGGCACCTTGAGTTTAAGATAAGCGTAATGCAGTATTGCATTAAAACAAGCGAAGGTTGTTCTTCCGAGTAGTGCTTGATAGCCGCTTCGGAATGGAGCGATGTCGAAGGTTAATTCTTCGCTTCAGAAGTTGTCGGGAGAACCGAATACAACCTCTAGTACTATAGAGCCCGTGCAGCGGGCCTCTGGGCCTGGTACTACTCCTTTAAAGGTAGTATTGCTTTGGTTGATTCTTGTTGGGTCTATCCCCATTTTGCGGACTGTGTCTTGATATATCAGATTAAGGCTACTGCCGCTGAGGGAGTCCTGGATTAGGGGTTCTCCGGACAGCCGGACTATATCCTTTGACCGGACTGTTGGACTATGAAGATACAAGATTGAAGACTTCGTCTCGTGTCCGGATGGGACTCTACTTGGCGTGGAGGGCAACCTAGGCAATACGTATATGCATATCTCCTCCTTTGTAACCGACCTTGTGTTACCCTAGCCCCCTCCGGTGTCTATATAAACCAGAGGGTTTTAGTCTGTAGGACAACATACAATCATACCATAGGCTAGCTTCTAGGCTTTAGCCTCTCCGATATCGTGGTAGATCAACTCTTGTAATACTCATATCATCAAGAATAAATCAAGCAGGACGTAGGGTTTTACCTCCATCAATAGGGCTTGAACCTGGGTAAAACATCATGTTCCCTGCCTCCTGTTACCATCCGCCTTAGATGCACAGTTCGGGACCCCCTACCCGAGATCCGCCGGTTTTGACACCGACATTGGTGCTTTCATTGAGAGTTCCTCTGTGTCGTCGCCATTAGGCTTGATGGCTCCTACAATCATCGATAGCGATGCAGTCCAGGGTTAGACTTTTCTCCCCGGACAGATCTTTTTGTTCGGTGGCTTCGCACTGCGGGCCAACTCGCTTAGCCATCTGGAGCAGATCGAAAGTTATGCCCCTAGCCACCAGGTCAGGTTTGGAAGATTAAACTACACGGCTGATATCCGTGGAGACTTGATCTTCAACGGATTCGAGCCCCTGCCTTATGCGCCACGCGGTCACGATGAGTACGATTTAGCTCTACCATCGGACAGTGTTTAAGAAATTGCACCGGCAGCCGCTCCGACCCTTAATTCGGAGCCAGTTGCGCCATCCATGGACGGGTGGATAGACCCCGCCACGAAGGCCGTATCCTCAGTGGCGATCGAGCCGAATATCGACCTTACCCTTCACGAGAGCCGTGTTGCCAAACTGTCGGATCCTTCTTCGGCCACGGACTCCGAACCACCTGCGCCCGTTCCTCTCGAATCCGATTGGGCGCCGATCATGGAGTTTACCTCCGCTGATATTTTTTAGCACTCGCCCTTCGGTGACATACTGAACTCCTTAAGGTCTCTCTCCTTGTCAGGAGGGTCCTAGCAGAACTATGTACGACAGGATTAGGATGCGGATGACGAAGAAATTCGCCGCCCACCCACCACCCACTTAGTAGCCACTGTCGATGACTTAACCGACATTCTAGACTTCGACTCCGAAGACATCGACGGTATGGACGATGATGCAGGAGGCAAAGAGGAACCACTGCCCACAGGGCACTGGATAGCCACCTCATCATATGACATATACATGGTGGACACACCCAAAGAAGGCAATAGCGATGGGACAGCGGAGGATGACCCCTCCAAGAAGCAACCCAAGCACTGGCGTCAGCGGCGCCGCTCTAAGTCCCACCAAGTCAAAAGCGGTGATACTGGCACCAAAGATAATAGCACTCCGGATAGCGCCGAAGCCAACAACAATCCCCTCCAGCAAGATTTGGAGCAAGAGGTTGGAGAAGCCAGCCCTCCTGAGAGAGCGGAAGATGGAGAGTCGGAGGATGATAATTACATGCCCGCATCCAAAGACGAGGCAAGCCTCGACGATGACGAATTTGTCGTGCCAGAGGATCCCGTCGAACAAGAGCGCTTCAAGCGCCGGCTTATAGCCACGGCAAACAGCCTTAAGAAAAAGCAGTAGCAGCTTCAAGCTGATCAAGATTTGCTAGTTGACAGAGGGACTGAAGTCCTGGCGGCCGAGAGATATAAACTCGAGCGCCCCTCCAAGAGTTACCCAAAGTGCAGGTTGCTACCCTGACTGGAGGAGGAAGCACCAAAACCTACATCCCCAGCGTATGACGTAGCTGATCACCCACCTCGTGGCCGCGACAGAGAAGCATTCCAGCCAAAAACTTAGCCCGCACCCCGACACCATTCAAATAAAAAGGCATGGGGAAATACGCCAGACCTGCGAGACATATTGGAGGACAAAGCAAAGCATGCAAGATCGATCTACGGATCACGAGGGCGCGCCACTACACGAGACGATAATCGTCACGCTGGATACAGTAAAAGTAAGTCCGGCCGGGCTGAACACAGCGGGCAAAACTCATTTGAGCTGCGTCACGATATAGCCCAGTACAGAGGTGTCGCGCACCCCTTATGCTTCACAGACGAAGTAATGGATCATCAAATCCCAGAGGGTTTCAAACCCGTAAATATAGAATCATACGACGGCACAACAGATCATGCGGTATGGATCAAGGATTTCCTCCTGCACATCCACATGGCCCGCGGTGATGACCTACACGCCATCAAATACCTCCCACTCAAACTCAAAGGACCAGCTCGGCATTGGCTCAACAGCTTGCCAGCAGAGTCCATTGGCTGTTGGGAAGATCTGGAAGCCGCATTCCTCGACAACTTTCTTGGCACTTATGTGCGACCACAAGATGCCGATGACTTGAGACACATAATTCAGCAGCCAGAGGAATCGGCCAGGAAATTCTGGACACGATTCCTAACAAAGAAAAATCAAATTGTAGACTGTCCGGATGCAGAGGCCCTAGCAGCTTTTAAGCACAACATCCGCGATGAATGGCTCGCCCGGCACCTTGGCCAGGAAAAGCCGAAATCTATTGCAGCCCTTACGACACTTATGACCTGCTTTTGTGCGGGAGAGGACAGCTGGTTGGCTTGCAGCCATAACATATCAAAGAACCATGGTACTTCGGATACCAAGGACAGCAACGGCAGGTCACGTCGCAACAAGCATAAGCGCCGCATTAACAGCGACAATACCGAGGATACGGCAGTCAATGCCTGATTCAAAGGCTCTAAACCCGGTCAGCAAAAAAAGCCATTCAAAAGAAGCACTCCGGGCCCGTCCAGTTTGGACCTTATACTCGATCGCTCGTGCCAAATACACGCACCCCCGACAAGCCAGCCAACCACACCAACAGGGATTGTTGGGTGTTCAAGCAGGTCGGCAAGTTAAATGTCGAAAACAAAGATAAGGGGTCACATAGCGATGACGAGGAGGAGCCCCGGCAGCCGAACACCGGAGGACAGAAGAGGTTCCCCCCACAAGTTCGGACGGTGAACATGATATACGCAACCCACATCCCCAAGAGGAAGCGGAAGCGTGCGCTCAGGGACGTATATGCGTTGGAGCCAATCGCCCCAAAGTTCAACCCATGGTCCTCCTGTCTGATCACTTTCGACCGCAGGTACCACCCCACTAGAATCTGTCATGGCGAATTCGCCGCATTAGTCCTAGACCCAATCATTGACGGATTTCACCTCACTCGAGTCCTTATAGATGGCGGCAGCAGCCTGAACCTGCTTTATCAGGACACAATGCGCAAAATGGGTATAGACCCCTCAAGGACCAAACCCACAAAAACGACCTTTAAAGGCGTCATACCAGGTGTAGAGGCCCATTGCACAGGCTCAGTCACACTGGAAGTGGTCTTCGGATCTCCAGATAACTTCCGAAGCGAAGAGTTTATCTTCGACATAGTCCCGTTCCGCCGTGGCTACCATGCACTGCTCGGGCGAACCGCATTTGTGAGATTCAATGTGGTACCACATTATGCATATCTCAAGCTCAAGATGCCAGGACCTCGGGGGGTCCTCACAATCAATGGAAACACAGAGCGCTCTCTCCGTACGGAGGAGCACACTGCGGCCCTCGCAGCAGAAGCACAAAGCAGCCTCTTAAGGCAATCCACTAGTTCGGCGATTAAGGACCCGGACACCTTCAAACGCGCCCGGAGTAACCGGCAACAATATCGCCTGGCACATTCCGAGCTCGCATAGCAATGCGGCTCCCACCCCGGTCCCAGCCAAACGGTGAAGTCCGTGCCACGCGTACATAATTACGCATTAAAAATACCATGGGCACAGGTGGGAAGAGGGCACGACTACGGCACGCTCCAAGATGCGGCTTAAACCGCACTAGGGGCTTCCCGCTTTGTTATTTTTCTCTTTCAGGATGTTAATCTCTGGAAACCCTGTCTGGCAGCATGATTGCCGAACACATGATGCAGCAACCAAGGAGGCAGAAAGCTACGTCACACCATGGAACTCCCAGGTGGATTACGATAACGAGCGAAATACTTGCTTTAATACCATTCCTCAGCTTGCCCTTGGATGGTACATGTCAAATAGTCCTACTTTTTGCTTATTGCACTACTTGTATCATTCTGCTCTAACGCACCTTTTTGAATAAACAATGCATAGCATTAAGACTATTATTGCATTCTTCCTTTATATATATATATATATATATATATATATATATATGTTCATTCATGACATATAGCACCCGTACACTCTGGTACGGCCAATACGCTAGGGGCTTAAATATACCCCATAATACGGCGTGAGAAGTCCGAACACTTTCGACGGTGCGGCAACCCGAACTTATAACATTATATGCACCAGCTTCGAATCATGTCTTGGGTCAATAGTTGGGTTTGCCCAGCTCCCATGTTTTGGTACCTTACGTTCTGCTATATGGGTAAGGTAGCACTGGGAGAACTACTGCGATTGTGCCCCGGTTCTGCTGGGCTAAGCACCTCAGTAGAGAAAGCTAAAACTGACTGTCATGATAAGGCGAGAGACTAGTCGCTGTTCGAGAGGTCTCAAGTCCCTAAAGACTTATGCCGCTTAGAGCGAGGAGTCGGCCCTGTCCGGCTTAAGGCGTGTATAGCACCCCGAATTCGGCCTTCCGAATACTAGGGGCTTCGCCGAAATTTAAAATTATAGAACTCTATGGCTAAGTGAGAGTGATAACGCATTATAGTTTGATTGTCTTGTTCGTTGTGCTGAGCACCTCCCTCGAAGGACCCAAAAATGGGAACAAGAGTGCTCAGGTTTTATCCCGAACACCCCAGCACTCGTGGCGTGGGGGCAGAAGCCGACGACTGGCCATCTCTCAGATTCGATAAGCAGCTGAACAGAAGGCAATATTTTAAATTCAAACAAGCGTTGCATAGCGCATATGAACAAGTTTTCATAATACGGGATTACACGAGCAAGTTTATTCAAATATTACATCTTTCGCACACTCATCCGCTACAAGACGGGCACCCTTCAGGACACCCTCATAGTACATCTCGGGGTGGCGAGGCTCCTTGCCCTGCGGTGGCCCTTCCTTCACCAGCTTCACGGCGTCCATCTTGGCCTAGTGCACCTTCGCACGGGCGAAAGCCCGGCGTGCACCTTCGATGCAGACGGACCGCTTAATGACTTCCAGCCGTGGGCAGGCATCCACAAGCCGCCTCAACATGACGAAGTAGCTGTTGGGAAGGGCGTCGCCAGACCACATCCGGACTATAAAGCCCTTCATGGCCTGTTCGGCCGCCTTGTGCAGCTCGACCAGTTGCTTCAGCTAGTCGCTCAGAGGCATCGGGTGTTCGCTCCCAGTATACTGAGACCAGAACAACTTCTCTGTTGAGCTTCCCTCCTCGGCGTGGTAAAACTGTGCGGCATCCGACATGCTGCGGGGCAAATCTGCAAATGCTCCTGGAGAGTTCCGGACTCGGGTAAGTAACAAGTAATTTACTTTCACATGCTTGCTTTGCATATTGAATGCCTTACCCTCCGCTATCTTCTTCATCGCATCAATCTCCTGGAGGGCCTTTTGGGCTTCAGCCTTGGCCCTCTTTGCGCTCTCAAGGGCCACGGCAAGCTCGGACTCTCGCGTCTTCAAGTCAAGCTCCAACGCCTCGTGCTTCGTCACGAGGGCATGGAGCTCTTGCTGCACCTCGCCCACCCGTGCCTCTTGTTTTTCCCACTCAGTGCGCTCCTGGGTTGCTTTGTTTTCGGCCTCGGATAGCGCTTGCTTCAGGGTTGCCACCTCGGTCGTGGCCCTTGGAAAATTAAAGATGATCCTGTGATTTTGCAATCGCATCCTTTTTGTATATATACCCATCTATAGACTAGGTATTACTTACCTTTGTTCTCCTCGAGCTGCCTCTTGGCAAGGCTGAGCTCTTTCTTGGACCCTTCGAGGTCCTGCTTCAGTACGGCAACCTCCGCAGTCAGTGCGGCAGAGGTCAGCAGCAAAGCCTGCATACACATATAGACATACTTATATTAGACTCCTGCAGATATCAGTTGATCCTCTATTCGGCTTTTCTTTTTTAACACCAAACAGAGCATCAGGGGCTACTGTCTATGTGGTAATATTTTTCCTATATTTCAAATACTTACCTCAAAGCCTGTTAGAAGGATGGCACAGGCTTCAGTCAGTCCGCTCTTGGCAGACTGAACCTTCTGGCTCACCGCACTCATAATAGTGCGGTGCTCTTCGTCGATGGAAGCGCTCCCAGCTGATTGTCTGGTGCCTCTGGATGGACAGAGGTCACCGGCACATGCGTCTTGCCCCTTTTGGAAGGAGGCCGCCTGCCTGAGTTCGGAACCACTGGAGGTTCCCGCGCATGATACGTCTCTGTCGTATCTATAATTTTTGATTGTTCCATGCCAATATTATTCAACTTTCATATACTTTTTGGCAACTTTTTATATTATTTTTGGGACTAACATATTGATCCAGTGTCCGGTGCCAGTTCCTGTCCGTTGAATGTTTTTGGTTTCGCAGAATATCCATATCAAACGGAGTCCAAACGGGATAAAAACGGACGGAGCTTATTTCTGGAAAATATGGAAAATTTGGAAGGAAAATCAACGCGAACTAGTGCCCGAGGTGGTCACGAGGCAGGGGGGCACTCCCCCTACCCTCGTGAGCCCACCGTAAGGTGGTTGACGCTCTTCTTTTGCCGCAAGAAAGCTAATATTCGGAAAAAATAACGGTGAAGGTTTCAGGCCAATCAGAGTTACGGATCTCCATATATACACGAAACGGTGAAACAGAGCCAGAACAGAACGCAGAGACAGAGAGAGACAGAGAGACAGATCCAATCTCGGAGGGGCTCTTTCCCCTCCCACGCCATGGGAGCCAAGGACCAGAGGGGAAACCCTTCTCCCATCTAGGGAGGAGATCAAGGAAGAAGAAGAAGAAGGAGGGGGGCCCTCTCCCCCTTGCTTCCAGTGGCGCCGGAGCGCTGTCGTGGCCATCACCATCACCGCCATCTTCACCAACAACTTCACCACCATCATCACCAACTCTTCCCCCCTCTATGCAGCGGTGTAACCACTCTGTTACCTGCTGTAATCTCTACTTAAACATGGTGCTCAACGCTATATATTATTTCCCAATGATGTATGGCTATCCTATGATGTTTGAGTAGATCTGTTTTGTCCTAATGGCTATTTGATGATCGTGATTGGTTTGAGTTGTATGTTTTATTATTGGTGCTATCCTATGGTGATCTCCGTGTCGTGCAAGCGTGAGGGATTCCCGCTGTAGGGTTTGCAATATTCTTATGTTTTTCTTATGGTGGGTGGCGTGAGTGACAGAAGCACAGACCCGAGTAAGTAGGTTGTTTGCGTATGCGATAAAGGGGACGTGATGCTTTAATGCTATGGTTGGGTTTTGCCTTAATGAATCTTTAGTAGTTGCGGATGCTTGCTAGAGTTCCAATTATAAGTGCATATGATCCAAGTAGAGAAAGTATGTTAGCTTATGCCTCTCCCTCAAATAAAATTGCAATAATGATTACCGGTCTAGTTATCGATTGCCTAGGGACAAATAACTTTCTTGTTGACAAAAGCTCTTTACTAAAGCTAATTTAGTTGTGTCTTTATCTAAATAGCCCCTAGCTTTTATTTATGTGCTCTTTACTTTCTTGCAAGCTTACCCAAAAACACCTACAAAGTACTTCTAGTTTCATACTTGTTTCCGGTAAAGCGAACGTCAAGCGTGCGTAGAGTTGTATCAGTGGTCGATAGAACTTGAGGGAATATTTGTTCTACCTTTAGCTCCTCGTTGGGTTCGACACTCTTACTTATCTAAAGAGGCTACAATTTATCCCCTATACTTGTGGGTTATCAAGACCTTTTTCTGGCGCCGTTGCCGGGGAGCAATAGCGTGGGGTGAATATTCTCGTGTGTGCTTGTTTGCTTTATCACTAAGTAATTTTTATTTGCTGTTCTTAGTTGTTTCCTATCTTTAGTTATGGGTAGGAAACACAAAATACCAAAAAAATTAGTTGTACCTACTGAACCAATGGTTGAAGAACCAATCAAAATCTATCACACTGCTGAAGCTTATTACTTGGATCATCTTCGATCCCTATGTGCTCGTGCTGAAACCCCAACTACCTTAGTTGAGGGCAAATCTTTAGATGAGCATGCTTGTTATGTGCAACACCGTATATCTCAAAAAGGGAAACTTTTATAGCATCAAATTAATACTATGCAATGCTATGCTTGGAATTTATGCTATTATTATGATATTACTTGTTGTTCTGAAAACCCTAAGAAACACCTTCCCTACCAATGTCAGTTTAGTGATAACGGAATCGTATCTTCGTATGCTAAAGGTGCTTATAGTTACTATGATGTTCAACAAATTGAAGAATTTGTTGCTTTTAAGGGTGCTTTTGAAATTGCTTCTTTGATTGAAAAGTATGATGCTACTCTTTACAAATCTGAAAATTTTGCCATACTTGAATATTGTTATGAGAATTATGCTTCTAATGCCTATGTTAAACAATATATTGAGGAGTACTCCGCTGCCCAAGAAGAAACTAATATTTTGCAGAAGTCTATGGAAGAAGGAATTGATGAAACTGTGAGCTCATTGGATGAAAAAGATGATGGGGAGAGAAAAGAACAAAAGGAGGAAGAGCGGATTAGCTACTCGTGCCCACCTTCTAATGAGAGTAACTCTTCAACTCATACATTGTTTAAATTCCCTTCGTGCTTACCGAAGGACGATTGCTATGATGACTGTTATGATCCCGTTGATTCTTTTGAAGTATCCCTTTTTGATGATGCTTACTATGCTTGTGGCCAAGATGCCAATATGAATTATGCTTATGGATATGAACTTGCTATAGTTCCTTATGTTAAACATCATATTGTTGCTATTGCACCCACGCATGATAGTCCTATTATCTTTTTGAATTCTCCCAACTACACTATATCAGAGAAGTTTGCACTTATTAAGGATTATATTGATGGGTTGCCTTTTACCGTTGCACATGATGATTTTGATAGATATAATATGCATGTGCTTTCTGCTCCTACTTGCAATTATTATGAGAGAGGAACTATATCTCCACCTCTCTATGTTTCCAATGCGATAAAATTGCAAGAAACGGTGTATACTATGCATTGGCCTTTACTAGGTGTGCATAAATTGTTCTTTTATGACATGCCGATGCATAGGAAGAGAGTTAGACTTCGTCATTACATGATATATGTTGCTTTGTGCTCACTACTAAATTACAAATCATTGCTAATTAAAATTGGCTTTGATATACCTTGGGATCCGGGTGGATTCACTACTTGAGCACTATATGCCTAGCTTAATGGCTTTAAAGAAAGCGCTGCCAGGGAGACAACCCGGAAGTTTTAGAGAGTCATTTATTTCTATTGAGTTCTTTCATATAGTTTAAAAACAACAAAAATAAAGAGGGGAACCCAAAGCTTTTTCAAAAAGAAAAGTGAAAGTGAGAAAGACAAGCATTGTTGAAGTGGGAGCTAGCCTTGAACTTTGTTCATGCTCACAGAAACTTTGTGAATCTTGATTACAGAAACTTTTCAACAAAAATAATTATCCCCTTGTACAATTCCATCGTATTATAAAAATAATGTGCCAAGGTTTGCCTTTAGGATGTTTACAATGCTTGTTGGTTTGTGTAGTGCATGAATTTAATTTTTTACTGGAACGTCAAATGGTTCTGATTCTTTTTGTACTGTCTTGCTGTACAAATTGTTTATTTTTCCTAATTTTGGCAGAATTTTAAAAGTATCATAAGTATGGTGAATGTTCAGATTGCTACAGACTGTTCTGTTTTAGACAGATTCTGTTTTTGATGCATAGTTTGCTTGTTTTGATGAACCTATCAATTTATATCAGTGGATTAAGCCATGAAAAAGTTATATTACAGTAGACACAATGAAAAAACAAAATATGAATTAGTTTGCCACAGTACTTATAGTAGTGATTTGCTTTATTATACTAACGGATCTTACCGAGTTTTCTGTTGGAGTTTTGTGTGGATGAAGTGTTCGATGATTGAGAAGGTCTCGATGTGAGAAGAAGGAAGAGAGGCAAGAGCTCAAGCTTGGGAATGCCCGAGGCACCCCAAGTAAATATTCAAGGAGACTCAAGCGTCTAAGCTTGGGGATGCTGGGGAGGCATCCCCTCTTTCTTCAACAAGTATCGGTATGTTTTCGGATTCGTTTCGTTCATGCGATATGTGCAAGTCTTGGAGCGTCTTTTGCATTTAGGTTTTTATTTTTCTTTTTATGCACCATGCTGGTATGAGATAGTCCTTGGTTGATTTATAGAATGCTCATTGCACTTCACTTATATCTTTTGAGTATGGCTTTATAGAATGCTTCATGTGCTTCACTTATATCATTTGAAGTTTGGATTGCATGTTTCTCTTCACTTAGACAACCGCCATTTGTAGAATGCTCTTTTGCTTCAATTATATTTGTTAGAGCATGGGCATATCTTTTGTAGAAAGAATTAAACTCTCATGCTTCACTTATATCTATTTAGAGAGATGACAGGAACTGGTCATTCACATGGTTAGTCATAAAATCCTACATAAACTTGTAGATCGCTGAATATGATATGTTTGATTCCTTGCAATAGTTTTGCGATATAAAGATGGTGATATTAGAGTCATGCTAGTCAAGAAATTGTGAAATTGAGAAATACTTGTGTTGAGGTTTGCAAGTCCAGTAGCATGCACGTATGGTGAACCGTTATGTAACGAAGTCGGAGCATGAGGTGTTTATTGATTGTCTTCCTTATGAGTGGCGGTCGGGGACGAGCGATGGTCTTTTCCTACCAGTCTATCCCCCTAGGAGCATGCGCATAGTACTTTGTTTCGATGACTAATAGATTTTTGCAATAAGTATGTGAGTTCTTTATGACTAATGTTGAGTCCATGGATTATACGCACTCTCACCCTTCCATTGTTGCTAGCCTCTTCGGTACCGTGCATTGCCCTTTCTCACCTCGAGAGTTGGTGCAAAATTCGCCGGTGCATCCAAACCTCGTGATATGATACGCTCTGTCACACATAAGCCTCATTATATCTTCCTCAAAACAGCCACCATACCTACCTATCATGGCATTTCCATAGCCATTCCGAGATATATTGCCATGCAACTTCCATCATCATCATATACATGACTTGAGCATTTATTGTCATATTGCTTTGCATGATCGTAAGATAGCTAGCATGACGTTTTCATGGTTTCCCGTTTTTTGATGTCATTGCTACGCTAGATCATTGTACATCCCGGTACACCGCCGGAGGCATTCATATAGAGTCATATCTTTGTTCTAGATATCGAGTTGTAATATTGAGTTGTAAGTAAATAAAAGTGTGATGATCATCATTATTAGGACATTGCCCAAGTGAGGAAAGGATGATGGAGACTATGATTCCCCCACAAGTCGGGATGAGACTCCGGATGAAAAAAAAAGGATAAAAAAGAGAAGGCCCAAAAAAACAAAAAAAACAAAACAAAAAAATGAGAGAAAAAGAGAGAAGGGGAAATGTTACTATCCTTTTCCACACTTGTGCTTCAAAGTAGCACCATGTTCTTCATATAGAGAGTCTCTTGAGTTATCACTTTCATATACTAGTGGGAATTTTCATTATAGAACTTAGCTTGTATATTCCAACGATGGTCTTCCTCAAATGCCCTAGGTCTTCATGAGCAAGCAAGTTGGATGCACACCCACTTAGTTTTAGTTTGAGCTTTCATATACTTATAGCTCTAGTGCATCCATTGCATGGCAATCCCTACTCCTCACATTGATATATATTAATGGGCATCTCCATAGCCCATTGATACGCCTAGTTGATGTGAGACTTTCTTCCTTTTTTTGTCTTCTCCATATAACCCCCATCATCATATTCTATTCCACCTATAGTGCTATGTCCATGGCTCACGCTCATGTATTGCGTGAAAGTTGAAAAGGTTTGAGAATGTAAAAAGTGTGAAACAATTTCTTGGCTTGTCATCGGGGTTGTGCATGATGTGAATGCTTTGTGTGGTGAAGATGGAGCATAGCCAGACTATATGATTTTGAGGGATGAGCTTTCTTTGGCTATGTTATTTCAATAAGACATAATTTCTTGGTTGGTATGCTTGAAGTATTATTGTTTTTATGTCAAAGGATAGATTATTGCTTTGAATCACTCGTGTCTTAATATTCATGCCATGATTAGACATATGATCAAGATTATGTGAGGTAGCATTCCACATCAAAAATTATCTTTTTTATCATTTACCTACTCGAGGACGAGCAGGAATTAAGCTTGGGGATGCTGATACGTCACCGTGGTATCTACAATTTTTGATTGTTCCATGCCAATATTATTCAACTTTCATATACTTTTTGGCAACTTTTTATATTATTTTTGGGACTAACATATTGATCCAGTGCCCAGTGCCAGTTCCGGTCTGTTGCATGTTTTTGGTTTCGCAGAATATCCATATAAAACGAGTCCAAACGGGATAAAAACGGACGGAGCTTATTTTTGGAAAATATGGAAAATTTGGAAGGAAAATCAACGCGAACCAGTGCCCGAGGTGGTCATGAGGCAGGGCCCCCCCCGGCGCGCCCCCTACCCTCGTGAGCCCACCGTAAGGCGGTTGACGCTCTTCTTTTGCCACAAGAAAGCTAATATTCAGAAAAAAAAATCACGGTGAAGGTTTCAGGCCAATCGGAGTTACGGATCTCCATATATACACGAAACGGTGAAACAGAGCCAGAACAGAACGCAGAAACAGAGAGAGACAGAGAGAAAGATCCAATCTCGGAGGGGCTCTCGCCCCTCCCACGCCATGGGAGCCAAGGACCAGAGGGGAAACCCTTCTCCCATCTAGGGAGGAGGTCAAGGAAGAAGAAGAAGGAGGGGGGCCCTCTCCCCCTTGCTTCCGGTGTCGCCGGAGCGCTGCCGGGGCCATCATCATCACCGCCATCTTCACCAACAACTTCACCACCATCATCACCAACTCTTCCCCCCTCTATGCAGCGGTGTAACCTCTCTCTTACCCGTTGTAATCTCTACTTAAACATGGTGCTCAATACTATATATTATTTCCCAATGATGTATGGCTATCCTATGATGTTTGAGTAGATTTGTTTTGTCCTAATGGCTATTTGATGATCGTGATTGGTTTGAGTTGTATGTTTTATTATTGGTGTTGTCCTATGGTGCTCTCCGTGTCGCGCAAGCGTGAGGGATTCCCGTTGTAGGGTTTGCAATATGCTTATGATTTGCTTATGGTGGGTGGCGTGAGTGATAGAAGCACAGACCCGAGTAAGTAGATTGTTTGCATATGGGATAAAGGGGACTTGATGCTTTAATGCTATGGTTGGGTTTTACATTAATGAATCTTTAGTAGTTGCAGATGCTTGCTAGAGTTCCAATCATAAGTGCATATGATCCAAGTAGATAAAGTATGTTAGCTTATGCCTCTCCCTCAAATAAAATTGCAATAATGATTACCAGTCTAGTTATCGATTTCCTAGGGACAAATAACTTTCTTGTTGACAAAAGCTCTTTACTAAAGCTAATTTAGTTGTGTCTTTATCTAAACAGCCCCTAGCTTTTATCTACGTGCTCTTTACTTTCTTGCAAGCTTACCCAAAAACACCTACAAAGTACTTCTAGTTTCATACTTGTTTCCGGTAAAGCGAATGTCAAGCGTGCTGTAACGCCCTCGATGCGGCTATATCTCCTATGTGTCGAGGCACGACTTAGAGGCATAACCGCATTGAAAGCAATGTCGCAAGTTAGGCAATCATCACAACATCCAATGTAATACATAATAAGGGTATAAGTAACATAGTTGGCTTACACTCGCCACGTCAATCAAAGTACATAAATAGCATTACATCATCCAATCACTCATGGCCCGACTACGGTGCCAAAATAAAAGACCAACCCAACATGCGACATGGCCCCGATCGTCCCAACTGGGCACCACTACT
This sequence comes from Triticum urartu, assembly GCF_003073215.2. Lineage (NCBI taxonomy): Eukaryota > Viridiplantae > Streptophyta > Magnoliopsida > Poales > Poaceae > Triticum > Triticum urartu. The sequence goes on from NC_053023.1 coordinate 359,850,805, forward strand.
GATCATCAGGGAAAGATACATAGTAACAGCGTGAGTCCTCGTCGAACTCCCACTTGAGCTCTAACGCGTCATCTAGAACGGAGTCGTCTGGCCCTGCATCTGGTTTGGAAGTAAACTGTGAGCCACAGGGACTCAGCAATCTCGCACCTTGCGATCAAGACTATTTAAGCTTATAGGAAAGGCAAGGTAAAATATGTGGAGCTGCGGCAAGCGACTAGCATGTATGGTGGCTAACCTATTCGCAAAAGAGAGCGAGAAGAGAAGGCAAAGCGCGAACTAAATAACTAGAGAGCAACCTGCGGCAAGCATTACTCCAACACTGTGTTCACTTCCCGGACTCCGCCGAGAAGAGACCATCACGGTAACTCACACAGTTGATTCATTTTAATTAAGTTTAGGTTCAAGTTATCTACAACCGGACATTAACAAATTCCCATCTGCCCATAACTGTGGGAACGGCTTTCAAAAGTTCAATCCCTGCAGGGGAGTCCCAACTTAGCCCGTGACAAGCTCTCACGGTCAACGAAGGAATAGACCTTCTCCCGAGACATTCCGAGCAGGCTCGGTATCCCGGTTCTACAAGACACTTCGACAAGTTAAAACCAATCCAGCAACACCACCCAAATGTGCCGACAAATCCCGATAGGAGCTGCACATATCTCGTTCTCAGGGCACACCGGATGAGCAAGACGTCGGGTAGGCCAGCCCAGAGTTGCCCCTGGTAGCCCCGGACATTGCTCGGTTGGACCAACACTCAGAGGAGCACTGGCCTGGGGGGGTTTAAAATAAGATGACCCTCGGGCTCCAGAAACCCAAGGGAAAAAGAGGCTAGGTGTCAAAAGGTAAAACCAAGGTTGGGCATTGCTGGACAAGCTTTATTCAAACCGAACTATCAAGGGGTTTCCATTATAACCCAACCGCGTAAGGAACGCAAAATCCAGGAACATAACACCGATATGACGGTAACTAGGGCGGCAAGAGTGGAACAAAACACTATGCGAAAGGCCGAGCCTTCCACCCTTTACCAAGTATATAGATGCATTAAGATAACAAGATAATATAATGGTATCCAAACAAGTAAATAATGTTCCAACAAGGAACGGTCTCCAATCTTCACCTGCAACTAGCAACGCTATAAGAGGGGTTGAGCAAAGCGGTAACATAGCCAATCAATGGTTTGCTAGGACATGGTGGGTTAGAGGTTGGACATGGCAATTTGGGAGGCATGATAAGCAAGTGGTAGGCATCGTAGCATAGGCGTAGCAAAAGAGCGAGCATCTAGCAAAGCAAAGATAGTAGTGATTTCGAGGGTATGATCATCTTGCCTGCAAAGTTGTCAGAGTTGACTGGATCCTCGAAAGCAAACTCAACGGGCTCCTCGTTAGCGAAATCGTCTCCCGGCTCTACCCAAACAAGACAAACAAGCAAAAGGAACGCAATCAACCACGTGCACAACTCAAACAACAAGATGCAAACATAGTATGCTATGCGGGATGCGATATGCGATGCATATGCAAGATTTGACAAGAGATTAATGAACCTGGCCTTAACTTGGAAATCCAAGTGTGCCACTGGAAAGGTGAGATGATTTCGCTTGAAAACGATATGAAGAACGCCGGAATCGGAGACACGGTTTGGAAATGGCGAGCAAAACAAATATGGCACCGGTCTCCGATATACAGCAAGTGACCAACTAAATGCAACAAGATGAACATGCTACAGCACCCAAACATGGCAACAAAATACATGGCAGGGATCCATTCAAGATGCTTAACAAAATAGGAACACTGAACTACGGCCAATTCATCCATTAACAGGTTCAAACAAGCATGGCAAAAGTGCAATTGGTAAACAGATTTCAGACTTAGTGAAATTAACACTTGTCTGGAATCTCAGATCAGGTAGCACACTTTGGAGCATGAAAACTATATGCTACAGGGCCTGAACATGGCAAAGTAAAGCATGGCATGGATCTACTCAAAGAGCTTAAGAAAAGTACCTTAGTGACCTTGAGCCAACAGAGATTAGAAAATACATTTGCAAGCATGTGAACATGGCAAAAACATAAACAGATCGCAGACTTAGTGAAAAACTGGAGCATGCAAAACAGATATCAAGTAGGCATGTTTACGAGCTCGATGCACTCACTACAGAGCAAGTCATGACAATCTAAGCATGCACCCATCAAGAATACACATAATACAAGCTAGTCATGGCAAGAACAATAACATAGCATACACGGATCAAATACAACATCATCGGCAAAATCGCTAACAAGTAGACAATCTGCATAGATTCACGAAATGACAAAAGTAGAGCTCGATTGACTCAAGCTAGGGTGCTCCATAATTCCAAACAAAGGCATGGATGGATAGAGCACTACAAGATTAACAAAACATACTTACTGATCATCCTCAAAAGAGGCACGGATCACTAGGAAACAACATGAACATATGGCATATTGAAATAAACAGATCAAGGACTTAGTGGAATTGCTAAGTCCCTGAAATCAACATTAACGAATGCACCACTTTGCAAGCTTGTGCTAGTCACCACACACATCACAAATATACCTGGATGGCACCACTGGAAAGATGACAAAGCATATAACAAAACATATGTAGAGCTCAGGGGCATATCATGCACACAATAATCATGGCAAAAATGACAAATAGCTATTTGGAGCAGCAGATCTGACAATTATCTCGAATAGTACTCTTCCAACAGCATTTCGGGCGTCAAGATGAACTCAAATGAAAATGATGCAATGATATGAAATGATGTGCTCTCTGAGGCGAACAATTTGATGTGCTATATGCCCAAAACGGAGCTACGGATGCAAAGTTACGGCACGATGAACAAGGCAATATAATTAGGGTTTCGGGGCAAAAAGTCAACCGGAACTAATCTAGCCTGCGTACTGTAACAGCGGCGTGGACTTCGAGGTTCAACGTCGCCGGAGAGGACGCCGGTGGCCGGACGTCTCGCCGGGGAGGGCGCCGGCGTGGAGGAGGATGGCGCGGGGCGGCGCCGTGGCGTGGGGTGGCGGAGTCGGCGACCGCGGCGTGGGGCGGCGGCGAGGCCCGGCTGCGTTGGGTGGTGGCCGGCACGGAGCTTAGCGCCGGCGAGACGGCGTGGCGGCGCGGCGAGCAGCTCCGGCATCGGGGCGGCGCGCCTGGAGCGAGGAGGCGGCAGGGAGGATCCGGGCCGCGGGGGGCCTCCCGCGGGCTCGGGCGGGCCGGCGGCGAGGTGGGCGCGGCTGCTCATGTGGCGGCCTACGATTCGTCGGGCGGCGGCGGCGGACGTGTCCGGCCGGCCTGGACGTGTCCGGCGCGGCGCGAGGTGGCGGAACTAGGGTTTCGGACGAGGGGATCCGCGAATTTTGAGGAGGGGGTCTTTAAATAGGCATAGGAGGAGCTAGGAGAGTCCAAATGAGGTGCGGTTTTTGGCCACGCGATCGTGATCGAATGCTCTAGATGATGGAGAGGGATTTGGTGGGTTTTGGGCCAAATTGGAGGGTTGTTGGGCTGCAACACACACGAGGCCTTCTCGGTCCCTCGGTTAACCGTTGGATCATCAAACGAAGTCCAAATGGTACGAAACTTGACAGGCGGTCTTCCGGTAGTAAAACAAGGCCGCTTGGCAAGTCTCGGTCCAATCCGGAAATGTTTAATCCCCACACACGAAAGAAAGGTAGAAATGACCACCGGAGGAGAACGGAGCGCCGGAATGCAAAACGGACAACGGGGAAAATGCTTGGATGCATGAGATGAACACGTATGAAATGCAATGCACATGATGACATGATATGAGATGCATGACAACAACAACACACGGAGATAAAAACCCGAACCCGAGAAAATAAAATAACTTAACGCCGGAAACGGCAAGAGTTTGATTACATATTAGGTAAATCATATCCGGGGTGTTACAACACTCCACCACTACGAAAGGATCTCGTCCTGAGATCTAGGACTGGAAGAACGTCGGGTACTCAGAACGGAGGTGATCCTCGCGTTCCCAGGTGGCTTCACGGTCGGAATGGTGTGACCACTTGACTTTGAGGAATTTGATTGACTTATTGCGAGTCTTGCGTTCAGTCTCTTCAAGAATAGCAATGGGGTGCTCACGGTAAGAGAGATCCTCTTGGAGCTCAATGTCTTCGAAGTTGACGGTGCGGTCAGGAGTCTTGAAGCACTTGCGGAGCTGAGAGACATGGAACACGTCATGCACATTTGCAAAGTTTGAAGGAAGCTCTAGTTGATAGGCGAGATCGCCTCTCTTGCTGACGATCTTGAAAGGTCCCACGTATCTAGGGGCATGTTTCCCTTTGATACCGAAGCGATGAGTACCTTTCATTGGAGAGACGCGGAGGTAAACATGATCTCCGATCTCGAAAGCCAAATCATGGTGCATACTGTCATAGTAGCTCTTCTGGCGCGATTGGGCTGCTTTGAGGTTATCTGGAATGACTTTGCACATTTCCTCTGCCTTTGTGATTAAGTCATTTCCTAGAAGTTGACGTTCACCGGTTTCGGACCAGTTGAGAGGGGTACGGCACTTCCTGCCATACAGAATTTCGAATGGGGCCTTGCCCGAACTTGCTTGAAAACTGTTGTTGTAGGAGAATTCAGCATATGGAAGACAATCCTCCCACTTCATGCCGAAGGAGATCACACAAGCCCTGAGCATATCTTCAAGAATCTGATTGACATGCTCGACTTGACCGCTAGTTTGAGGGTGGAAAGCTGTGCTGAAGCGGATGTTGGTGCCCATGGCCTTCTGAAAAGAATCCCAAAACTTGGAGGTAAAGATGCTGCCACGGTCTGAAGAGATCACCTGTGGAATACCGTGCAGCGAGACAATTCGAGAGGTATAGAACTCTGCCAATTGAGCTGCAGTGATAGGCTCTTTGATAGGCAGAAAATGAGCCACTTTAGTGAGTTTGTCGATGACAATGAATATAGCATCATTGTCACGCTTGGACTTTGGAAACCCAGTCATTAAGTCCATCTCAATGTGGTCAAACTTCCATTCTGGAATGGCAAGCGGTTGGAGGAGACCAGTTGGCCTTTGGTGTTCTGCCTTCACTCTTCTGCACACTTCACATTCATTCACGAACTGAGCAATCTTGCGCTTCATTCGAGTCCACCAATAAGCCTGTTTGAGGTCCTTATACATCTTCGTGCTCCCAGGGTGGATGGAGAGGAGAGAGTTGTGAGCCTCGTTCATGATCACTTTACGAAGGTCACGTTTGGGCACGACAATACGATCCTCGAAGAAGAGAGTATTCCTGTCATCAATGCGGTAGCACTTGTACTTGGGTTGACTCTTGGCAATCCCAATCTTCACCTTCTTCACCATAGCATCAAGAAGTTGAGCTTGGCGAATCTGATCTTCCAAGGTAGGAGAGACTTGAAGGTTGGCGAGGAAACCTTGAGGAACAACTTGCAGATTGAGTTTGCGGAAAGCTTCACAAAGCTTGGGTTGATAAGGCTTGAGAATCAGACTGTTGCAGTAAGCCTTCCTGCTCAAAGCGTCAGCAATCACATTGGCCTTGCCTGGAGTATACTCGATACTCGGATTATACTCTTGAATCATTTCGACCCATGGAGTCTGCCTGAGGTTGAGATTAGGTTGAGTGAAGATGTACTTGAGACTCTTGTGGTCAGTGAAAATGTCCACTTTTCTTCCCAATAAGAGATGTCTCCAAGTCAAAAGAGCATGCACAACTGCCGGCAACTCGAGGTCATGAGTGGGGTAGTTCTTCTCATTGGGCTTTAACTGGTGAGAGGTATAAGCCACAACTTTCTTCTCTTGCATCAAAACTGCACCAAGACCTTGAAGAGAGGCATCGCAGAAGACCTCGAACGGTTTGGACTCATCAGGAGGAGTCAGAACTGGAGCAGTGACCAATTTCTCTTTCAAAGTGTTGAAAGCAATGTCACACTCCGGAGACCAAACGTACTTGACGTGCTTCTGGAGAAGATTTGAGAGAGGCTTCGCGATCTTTGAAAAGTTCTCCACGAACCTTCGACAATAGCTTGCGAGACCAAGGAAGCTACGGAGTTGCTTCACGTTCTGAGGTGGTTCCCAATTCACAATTGCAGAACACCTTCTCAGGATTCACCGCAATGCCCTTGGCAGAGATGATATGCCCAAGATAAAGAACCTCATCGAGCCAAAATTCGCACATTGAGAACTTGGCATAGAACTGATGTTCCCTGAGCTTATCGGGCACCAAACGCAAGTGCTTGGCATGATCTTCCTTGTTCTTCGAGAAGACCAAAATGTCGTCGAGATAGACCAAAACGAAGTCATTGGTGTAGGCGTTAAAGATGAGGTTCATCATGCGAGAGAAAGTCGGAGGAGTGTTGACGAGGCCAAAAGACATGACTGTGTATTCATATGAACCATAGCTTGTCCTAAAAGCCGTCTTGGGAATATCTTGTTCACGGATTCAAATCTGGTGATAACCCATACGGAGATCAAGCTTGGAGAATACTTGGGCACCTTTGAGTTGTTCGAACAGCTCGTTGATGTTGGGAAGTGGGTACTTGTTCTTGATAGTCTTCTTGTTCAATGGACGGTACATCAACACAAAGTCGGTCTATTCCATCCTTCTTCTTCACAAAAAGAACTCCACAACCCCACGGAGAAGAACTAGGCCGGATGAGACCCATTCTCTCTTGAATATCGAGTTGCTTCTTCAGCTCCTTCAACTCTTCAGGTCCGAGCTTGTAAGGACGCTTGCACACAGGTTCCGTGCCAGGCTCAAGATCGAGACGAATTCAACTGGCCGGTGCGGAGGCATTCCTGGAAGCTCTTCTGGAAAGACGTCTTGATATTCGCAAACGACTGGAATTTGCGAGATGGCATCCAGTTCACCCTTCTCATTGAGAGAAAACAGACGGATGTATCATCACGAGCGGCAAAGACAATTACATCCTCAGACGAATGAGTCAATTGAATCTGCCTGGCAGCACAATCAAGATGCGCCTTGTGCTTAGAAAGCCAATCCATTCCGAGAATAAGATCAATATCCGAGTTGCCAAGGACCATTGGAGAAGAAAGAAACTTGTAATCGCCCAACGTGATAGTAACATCCGGAGCCAACATTTTGGTGTTCATGAACAAACCCGGAGAAGAAACCGCTATCGGCTTAGGCAAATCAATAGTATGCACATCATGCATGGATGCAAAAGGCTTCGATAAAAATGATAAAGATGCACCAGTGTCAAAAAGAACTCTTGCGGGAATGTCATTAACAGGAAGGTTACCCATAATCACATCTGGCGAGTCCTCTGCCTGAGCTGCATTTAGCAAGTTGACCTTGGCAGACTTGGTGTTATGCTTGACCATAGATGTACTTGCCGATCTCATAGGAGGAGGAGGGAGACGCCTCTGATTGAAGCATTTATTGGCATAGTGACCCTTCTATTGGCACTTGCTGCACGTGACCTCTGAAAGTGGACGATGATACAGGGCACTCGATCTTGGAGCTTGAGACGAAGTCTTGTTCTGAAAGCCAGGGTTGGGTGGGTGGGAAGATCCAATGCCACCTTTGCTCTTTTGATATCTGCTGATGCGGCTGACGGAACGGAGGAGGAGGAAGCCAATACTTCTGCTGCTTGGCCACCTAAGTAGAGGAAGACGGAGTAGCATCTCTGACTCGCTTCTTGGAAGCATCACACCTCAGTTGAGAAGCCTCTTGCTTAAATGCCATGTTGTAGAACTCATCGTACCTCCAGGGCTCAAAGAGAACAAGAGCTAGCTGGATTTCTTCTCTGATACCACCCCTGAACTGGTATATCATGCTCTTCTCATTAGGGACGTCCTGCTTAGCAAAGCAGGTGAGCCTCTGAAACAACTTGTTGTAGTCATAGACAGATAATGAGCCTTGCTTCAAGGTTGCGGAATTCCTCACGCTTGCTTTCAACCACGCTCTGAGGAATATGATGAGCTTTGAAGTCTTGACGGAATTCATCCCAGGTAATCACACGGCCTCCTCTGGAATCCTTGTACTGCTGGAACCATTCTGCAGCTTGGTCTTTGAGTTGGAAGGAAGCGAACTTGACAAAGTCCTCAGGCCTGACGTTACTGCACTCGAAATGCTTGCACAGATCCACGAGCCAATCGTCAGCATCAGTTGCCTCAACACAATTGCTGAAAGTCTTTGGCCCGTTAGCAAGGAACTGGTTGAGTGTAGCAAAGTGATTCTGATTGTTGCCTTGGTTGCCTTGTTCGCTTGATTGCGCTCTTGAAGAATTTGCATGATCAACTGCGTGTTTGCATTGGTTGCGGCCATCACAGCTTGCCATGCCTCCGGAGGAGGTGGAGGTGGTGGCGGATCAGGATTCGGAGTCGTGCGCGTTGGAGGAGCCATCCTGAAGAGGTTGACATCCATTAGCACATTGATAGACAAATATTGAAGCTGAATCCAATGGAATGAAATTGCAATAAATCGTCTTCACATCCAAACAAAATGAACGAATGCATTCCACTTGAAATGGTCACATATCCATAAATTGAGAAGCCACTTAGAATTTAGGTAGAGAAATAAATCAACAAGGTATGGATCAAAAACGAATACTCGGTAAGAAATCCCAATCTCAAACCAAATATACGTGGAAGAAGAACTAGAGCTACAAGAATTCCCACCTATGAAACTCCCGAACCTTTCCGGTTATGCAATCAGGTGTTGGGGATACAGGGAAAGCATAATATCTCACCCAAATCTAGCAAATCCTACATCCAACTGTATCCATCCTTCAACACATAACCGAGAAAAACTTCGAAAACCATCTACCTCAACCTTCGAAAAGCATCAGTTATAGAAGTTATGGCAATACTCCCAAACTCGCGCCCAAGTACTGGGTGGCGTCGAGATTATCTCACCAACGAACTGCATAAAAGAGATTTTCGATGTCGGTGTACTAAACTCAGGTATTCCAGAACCGCAACGATAAAATTGTGACAACAACACCTTGGAGCTCAACTCCCCGGGACACTGCCACAACCGCTAAAGACAGGAGGCACCAAGAACAATGTTCTCGTCACAAAACTATCGGAATGATTCCAAGATACCCGCGTGATCCTAAAAAAAATTAGTGAAATTTGAGAAGAGAAGAGTCAAAACTCTACGTCAGGATGCCTCACCAGAGCGATGAAGGGACTGGGGAGTAAAAAGAATTCCTGAACTCTCCGATATATAATTCCTAAATGACTCAAAACATTTTTTTCTAGACTCAACTCGGCCGCTAATAACGATCAAGCAATGGGGCTCCTAAGGTCGGGAAGGCTCTGATACCAACTTGTAATGCCCTCGATGCGGCTATATCTCCTACGTGTCGAGGCACGACTTAGAGGCATAACCGCATTGAAAGCAATGTCGCAAGTTAGGCAATCATCACAACATCCAATGTAATACATAATAAGGGGATAAGTAACATAGTTGGCTTACACTCGCCACGTCAATCAAAGTACATAAATAGCATTACATCATCCAATCACTCATGACCCGACTACGGTGCCAAAATAAAAGACCAACCCAACATGCGACACGGCCTCGATCGTCCCAACCGGGCACCACTACTAATCATCAGGGAAAGATACATAGTAACGGCGTGAGTCCTCGTCGAACTCCCACTTGAGCTCTAACGCGTCATCTGGAATGGAGTCGTCTGGCCCTTCATCTAGTTTGGAAGTAAACTGTGAGCCACAGGGACTCAGCAATCACACACCCTCGCGATCAAGACTATTTAAGCTTATAGGAAAGGCAAGGTAAAATATGTGGAGCTGCGGCAAGCAACTTGCATGTATGGTGGCTAACCTATTCGCAAAAGAGAGAGAGAAGAGAAGGCAGAGCGCGAACGAAATAACTAGAGAGCAACCTGCGGCAAGCATTACTCCAACACCGTGTTCACTTCCCGGACTCCGCCGAGAAGAGACCATCACGGTAACTCACACAGTTGATTCATTTTAATTAAGTTTAGGTTCAAGTTATCTACAACCGGACATTAACAAATTCACATCTGCCCATAACCGCGGGCACGGCTTTTGAAAGTTCAATCCCTGCAGGGGAGTCCCAACTTAGCCCATGACAAGCTCTCATGGTCAACGAAGGAATAGACCTTCTCCCGAGACATTCCGATCAGGCTCGGTATCCCGGTTCTACAAGACACTTCGACAAGTTATAACCAATCCAGCAACACCACCCAGATGTGCTGACAAATCCCGATAGGAGCTGCACATATCTTGTTCTCAGGGCACACCGGATGAGCAAGACGTCGGGTAGGCCAGCCCAGAGTTGCCCCTGGTAGCCCCGGACATCGCTCGGTTGGACCAACACTCAGAGGAGCACTGGCCCGGGGGGGTTTAAAATAAGATGACCCTCGGGCTCCGGAAACCCAAGGGAAAAATAGGCTAGGTGGAAAAAGGTAAAACCAAGGTTGGGCATTGCTGGAAAAGCTTTATTCAAGGCGAACTATCAAGGGGTTCCCATTATAACCCAACCGTGTAAGGAACGCAAAATCCGGGAACATAACACCGATATGACGGTAACTAGGGCGGCAAGAGTGGAACAAAACACTAGGCAAAAGGCCGAGCCTTCCACCCTTTACCAAGTATATAGATGCATTAAGATAACAAGATAATATAATGGTATCCCAACAAGTAAATAATGTTCCAACAAGGAACGGTCTCCAATCTTCACCTGCAACTAGCAACGCTATAAGAGGGGCTGAGCAAAGCGGTAACATAGCCAATCAATGGTTTGCTAGGACATGGTGGGTTAGAGGTTGGACATGGAAATTTGGGAGGCATGACAAGCAAGTGGTAGGCATCATAGCATAGGCGTAACAAAAGAGCGAGCATCTAGCAAAGCAAAGATAGAAGTGATTTCGAGGGTATGATCATCTTGCCTGCAAAGTTGTCAAAGTTGACTAGATCCTTGAAAGCAAACTCAACGGGCTCCTCGTTAGCGAACTAGTCTCCCGGCTCTACCCAAACAAGACAAACAAGCAAAAGGAACGCAATCAACCACGTGCACAACTCAAACAACAAGATGCAAACATGGTATGCTATGCGGGATGCGATATGCGATGCATATGCAAGATTTGACAAGAGATGAATGAACCTGGCCTCAACTTGGAAATCCAAGTGTGCCCCTGGAAAGGTGAGATGATTTCTCTTGAAAACGATATAAAGAACACCGGAATCGGAGACACGGTTTGGAAATGGCGAGCAAAACAAATATGGCACTGGTCTGCGATATACAGCATGTGACCAACTAAATGCAACAAGATGAACATGCTACAGCACCAAAACATGGCAACAAAATACATGGCAGGGATCCATTCAAGATGCTTAACAAAAGATGAACACTGAGCTACGGCCAATTCATCCATTAACAGGTTCAAACAAGCATGGCAAAAGTGCAATTGGTAAACAGATTTCAGACTTAGTGAAATTAACACTTGTCTGGAATCTCAGATCAGGTAGCACACTTTGGAGCATGAAAACTATATGCTACACGGCCTGAACATGGCAAAGTAAAGCATGGCATGGATCTACTCAAAGAGCTTAACAAAAGTACCTTAGTGACCTTGAGCCAAAAGAGATCAGAAAATACATTTGCAAGCATGTGAACATGGCAAAAACATAAACAGATCACAGACTTAGTGAAAAACTGGAGCATGCAAAACAGATATCAAGTAGGCATGTTTTACGAGCTCGATGCACTCACTACAGAGCAAGTCATGACAATCTAAGCATGCACCCATCAAGAATACACATAATACAAGCTAGTCATGGAAAGAACAATAACATAGCATGCACGGATCAACTACAACATCATCGGCAAAATCGCTAACAAGTAGACAATCTGCCCAGATTCACAAAATGACAAAAGTAGAGGTTAATTGACTCAAGCTAGGGTGCTCCATCATTCCAAAAAAGGCATGGATGGATAAAGCAGTACAAGATTAACAAAACATCCTTACTAATCATCCTCAAAAGAGGCATGGATCACTAGGAAACAACATGAACATATGGCATATTGAAATAAACAGATCAAGGACTTAGTGGAATTGCTATGTCACTGAAATCAACATTAACGAATGCACCACTTTGCAAGCTTGTGCTAGTCACCACACACATCACAAATATACCTGGATGGCACCACTGGGAAGATGACAAAGCATATAACAAAACATATGTAGAGCTCAGGGGCATATCATGCACACAATAATCATGGCAATAATGACAAATAGCTATTTGGAGCAGCAGATCTGACAATTATCTCAAATAGCACTCTTCCAACAGCATTTCGAGCATCAAGTTGAACTCAAATGAAAATGATGCAATGATATGAAATGATGTGCTCTCTGAGACAAACAATTTGATATGCTATATGCCCAAAACGGAGCTACGGATGCAAAGTTACGGCACGATGAACAAGGCAATATAATTAGGGTTTTGGGGCAAAAAGTCAACCAGAACTAATCCAGATCCAGCCCGAGTACTGTAGCAGTGGCGCGGACTTCGAGGTTCAACGTCGCCGGAGAGGACGCCGGTGGCCGGACGTCTCGCTGGGGAGGGCACCGGCGTGGAGGAGGATGGCGCGGGGCGGCGCCGTGGCGTGGGGCGGCGGAGTCTGCGACCGCGGCGTGGGGCGGCGGCGAGGCCCGGCCACGTCGGGTGGTGGCCAGCGTGGAGCTTAGCGCCGGTGAGACGGCGTGGCGGCGCGGCGAGCAGCTCCGGCGTCGGGGCGGCGCGCCTGGAGCGAGGAGGCGGCAGGGAGGATCCGGGCCGCGGGGGGCCTCCCGCGGGCTCGGGCGGGCCGGCAGCGAGGTGGGCGCGGCTGCCCACGTGGCGGACTGCGATTCGTCGGGCGGCGGTGGCGGACATGTCCGGCCGGACCGAACGTGTCCGGCGCGGCGCGAGGTGGCGGAACTAGGGTTTCGGACGAGAGGATCCGCGAATTTTGAGGAGGGGGTCTTTAAATAGGCATAGGAGGAGCTAGGAGAGTCCAAATGAGGTGCGGTTTTCGGCCACGCGATCGTGATCGAACGCTCTAGATGATGGAGAGGGATTTGGTGGGTTTTGAGCCAAATTGGAGGGATGTTGGGCTTCAACACACACGAGGCCTTCTCGGTCCCTCATTTAACCGTTGGAGCATCAAACGAAGTCCAAATGGTACGAAACTTGACAGGCGGTCTTCCGGTAGTAAAACAAGGCCTCTTGGCAAGTCTCGGTCCAATCCGGAAATGTTTAATCCCCACACACGAAAGAAAGGTAGAAAGGACCACCGGAGGAGAACGGAGCGCCGGAATGCAAGATGGACCACGGGGAAAATGCTCGGATGCATGAGATGAACACGTATGCAGTGCAATGCACAAGATGACATGATATGAGATGCATGACAACAAAAACAACACACGGAGACAAAAACCCGAACCCGAGAAAATAAAATAACTTAACGCCGGAAAAGGCAAGAGTTGGATTACATATTAGTTAAATCATATCCGGGGTGTTACACGTGCGTAGAGTTGTATCGGTGGTCGATAGAACTTGAGGGAATATTTGTTCTACCTTTAGCTCCTTGTTGGGTTCGACACTCTTACGTATCGAAAGAGGCTACAATTGATCCCCTATACTTGTGGGCTATCAGTGCGGTGTTCGGCTGAGGGCCGAACTCGGAACCCTCGGGAGCCTTACTCCCTCTGCTCCCGGAGTCCGGAAGGTCACCTTGAGGTGCCTCCAGGATTGTCTCCCCTCAACCCGGTGCCTCTTGAGACAATACCTCGGCATTGTCCGTAAGGCAAGGGGCAGTGGCGGTCGGAAGTGGATCTCTATCCATATTCGACGAGTCCAAGGAGCTACCCGATGAAGATACGTCGATACGGGCTTGGGGCGGTCTGCATAATCATATTCGGCGTTAGGAGAAGCAGTGCGACAAAGGTATGCTATGAGTTACTCTGGTATCCGAATACTTAAGACTTCGCCAGGGGCTTGGCCCTGAGCAGCCACTCATCTTCGCCTTCGGCGGCGGTAGTGGAGTAGTCCGGAAGGAGGGTCCTCCCCTTCTTGGACCCTTCGCCCCCATCCCCCTGGTCGGGGAGGCCTTCCTTTTCTTGTCTCCCCTGACTAAAGGGGGAGCATCTTCATCTTCCTCCTCGTCTTCGGGGGAGGAGTGCGTCCCGGAGTTATCGGACGATGAGTCCGATATCACCTGGCGCCGGGAACTCTTTCGGGTTCCCTTGGCCTTCTTCTTGGTCTTCTCCGGCACCTTGTAAGGAGACGGAGTCGGCATCTCCATCAGGAGAGCGTCCGCAGTGTTTTCGGGCAGAGGGGCCAGACAGTCGATCTTCTCCGATGCCCCCACCTAGTCCTCTCAAAGGCATGGGAGCTCAGACCCCACGCTTGGTTAAGCTATGGGGAGTAAAAATCCTACCAGATGTACAAAACTTACCGGATTCGCAGGGCGCTTCGCGCTTAGTCCGCGGTCCTCGATGAGAGAGGGAGGGACCTCGGCACCCTTGAACTGCACCCTCCAGACGTCCTTGTGCGTTGGGTCGAAGAGCTCGCTCAGAGTCTGGTGCTGGGCCGGGTCGAACTCCCACAAGTTGAAATCCCGTTGTTGGCACGGGAGGATCCGGCGGAAGAGCATGACCTGGACTATGTTGACAAGCTTGAGCTTCTTGCTTGCCATATTCCGGATACATTTCTAGAGTCCGTCCAAGTGCATCGATGAACCCCATGATAGGCCCTTCTCTTTCCAAGAGGTGAGCCGCATGGGGATTCCGGATCCAAACTCGGGGGCCGCCACCCAGTTGGTGTCGCGTGGCTCGGTGATGTAGCACCACGCCGATTGCCACCCCTTTATGGTCTCCACGAAGGAGCCTTCAAGCCATATAACATTGGGCATCTTGCCCACCATGACTCCGCCGCATTCTGCTTGTTGGCCTCCCACACCTTCGGCTTGATATTGAAGGTCTTCAGCCACAGGCCGAAGTGGGGCCGGATGCGGAGTAAAGCCTCACACACGACGATGAACGCCGAAATGTTGAGGATGAAGTTCGGGGCTAGATCATGAAAGTCCAGGCCATAGTAGAACATAAGACCACGGACGAATGGATGGAGGGGAATCCCTAGTCCGTGGAGGAAGTGGTGGAGGAAGACTACCCTCTTGTGAGGTTCCGGGGTGGGGACGATCTGCCCCGCAGCGGGCAGCCGATGCGCGATATTCGCGGATAAGTATACGGCTCCGCGCAGCTTTTTGATGTGTCCCTCCATGACGGAGGAAGCCATCCACTTGCCTCCCACTCCGGACATGTTTGGAGAAGGTTGAGAAGGATGTGGACTTGGGCGTTGGAGCTCGAGTGCGCGAGAATGGATGAGCAAGGAGGAAGAAGGCGTGGGTAGAAAAAGTATAAACCTTATCCCTTTATAAGGGCGATCGAAACTATGCGCCCCCACTAGCCTGGTAAAACTCGCTTATCCTCCTAGCGCCATAATTGATGGCGCGGTTGGGTTACCACGCACGTATTGATGAGAATCCCATAATAAGGGGACACGATCTCTGCTTTGACAAGACGTGTCAAGAAACTGCCTCACGTTATGTGCGGAGCTAGTTAAAGAAAAACTGTTCGAATGATCACCGCGCCATGGCATGATGTCATGTTACCAAAACGTGTCAGCAGATTAGATTTGTGGAAATATTATTCTCTCTACGGTGGTATGTGGAACTTATTTTGCAGGGTCGGACACTATCCTTTTATTCGAACTCTTCTGTGGTGTATCCGGAGGAGGAACCCGCCTTGCAATGCCGAAGACAACACTGCGCGTCGGACTCATCGTCATTGAAGCCTAGTTCAGGGGCTACTGAGGGAGTCCTGGATTAGGGGGTCTCCGGACAGCCAGACTATATCCTTTGACCCGACTGTTGGACTATGAAGATACAAGATTGAAGACTTCGTCTCGTGTCCGGATGGGACTCTACTTGGCGTGCAGGGCAAGCCAGGATATACGGATATGTATATCTCCTCCTTTGTAACCGACCTTGTGTAACCCTAGCCCCCTCCGGTGTCTATATCAATCGGAGGGTTTTAGTCCGTAGGACAACATACAATCATACCATAGGCTAGCTTCTAGGGTTTAGCCTCTCCGATCTCGTGGTAGATCAACTCTTGTAATACTCATATCATCAAGAATAAATCAAGTAGGACGTAGGGTTTTACCTCCATCAAGAGGGCCCGAACCTGGGTAAAACATCGTGTCCCCTGCCTCCTGTTACCATCCGCCTTAGACGCATAGTTCGGGACCCCCTACCCGAGATCCGCCAGTTTTGACACCGACAGCCGCTGTCCATAAGGACTCGGGTGAGATGGTATCCGTCAATTACTGGGTCAAGTACCAAGGCAGCTGATCCTCCATGCCAGATACTAGTCGGGTGATCCCTGCGATCAAAAGTGATTGGGCACACTACAAGGATCCGGGTCTATTGCAACAAAACCGTTTGTTGCAATACATGTTGTTTCGTGGCGATAAGTACCTATTGCCACGAAACAACATTCGTTGGCAGCCGTTGCGACTGGACACATGGTAATAGGTTATCACCACAAAAAAATAATTTTGGCAACAAAGTGTGCTATTGCAACATCCATGCGGGAAGTTGCCACATGTTTTCCCGTGGCAGCACTCACCTGATGCCACAATTTGATTTGTGGAGATAGCTTTAATGCAACATGTAATGAATTGTGGAGACTGACATGTCGTAGCGATAGACATTTGTGGCAACAACCTATGCCAACGACGGCCATTTCGTGGCGCATTACTCTTTCGTGGCAATAGTCAATTGTGGCAACAAACTATGGCAACAATCCTTGTTTTTGTGGCTTTAGGTATGTTGCCACGACCCACTATAATTGTGGCAATAACCTATGACAACAATTCTTGTTTTCATGGCATTAGGCATATTGCCACGACCCACTGCGCTTGTGGCATTAACTTTTGGCAACAAATATTCCAATCGTCGTAACAGGAAATTGCAACATACTTGTTTTGATGGTGACAAATAGGTATCACCACAAGTAACATCTTTGTAGCAAGAAATTATTGCGACAATTTAAACTTTCCGTGGCGATGCTCTATTTCAACAAACTTACTTTGGTGGCGCCAAACTGTTATCGCATCATGAAATTTTTTGTGGCGCCAAACTATTACAACAATATAAAGTGCTCCATTGCAACATCCTAGTGCAACAAAACAGATAGGCGTAGCAACTGAGATATGATGGAACACTATATTTTTAGTGGTGGTAGCATGTGGCAACCAAAAGTGGGTTGTGGTAATAGTCTATTGCAACCGTAAAAAAATACAAGCTTTCAATTACAATATTCAAAACCATACGTATAATATGTAGATTCATACAATTCATAATTCTGATAGAAAATATCCATCAAATAAAACTGAAATGTAATTTAGCCATCCTAATTAACTTCGAAGACTAAACTGCCCGTGATCTAGAGTCCAGTCCAGCTAGTTCTTTGGATCCTGCAACCAAGAAATAAAAAAAGTTCTAGTTAATGAGTCGAACATAACATACGCCATACAATTATGCCAGCTCCATTGTTAAAAACTATTGCTAGACTAACTAGCTAATACTGTGTCAGCAAGCATGTAACTAAGGCATCAGAACAACTATACAAGTGTGAATGGCTAAGGCATAACCACAAGTACATCTACTAAAAGTTTTTTTTCCAGAAAAAAACATTGCTTTTAACTTAACAGTGCTGGGCTGAATCACCCAAAGCACGGAGCAGCCACAAGGGCTGGTACATCAGCCTCCCCATTCCAGTTAGGTTCTAACATCCTATCAAGTCTAGCAAGCGCATGAAAAACAGAGTTTGCCGAGCGACAACATACATTTATTTCATAGTAAGAAAACCATAATTTGAGCGGGTACTTGGTATCCTCAATAACAGCAGCATAGGCCGACGAGTCCACCTTATTGATATTAAGTGCTTCCATCAGGAGTTGCGAGTCCATTTAAAAAACGACCCTCACAACCCCTATATCAGCGGGAAGAGATACTACATGGGACATTGCAGTGGACTCATCAGCGAAGGCATCACGCGCATGATCATGACATCCTGCTCGTGCATACAGAATGGTACCATCATCCGATCATACATCTACTAAAAGCTCCTGCTATTGATTTAAGTTATGACTAGATGTATAGTTTCAGTTAAGTTCATGTCCCTAGCTATCACATATTCGTTTTTTGTTGAAGTTGTGACTCGATGCAGCAACAACACATGGTAAAAGAGAAGAAGCAGCTAGCTAATTATGAAGACCAATGACGTATAAAATGCAGGTGAACATGAAGAGAAAGCAAGGTTGTGACTTACCATTGCTTTAAACATTCGAGATTGCCTTGTTGCAGCTTGTATGAGCGCATTTGAAGAAATAGCAGTCGGCCTTGAACCTGGAGTCTTATTAGGACTAGATGTCTGTGAAAGAATATTTTGCAAGTTTGGATTACTATTTTCTTTGTCAACCCTCTTCGTAGGCACCTGTAAATAGAAGTGCACTTTTAGCAATGCAAGTAAGCAACATAAATCTTACAAGGTCGGAAGCATATGACTGTAATCACCATCACCTGTTGGATTCCCATCTGTTTGCTCAATTCTACAAACTTTGCCATCATGTTTTTTTCCAATTCCAGCCTTGATGTTCGCTCCTCTTGCAACAATCTTTCCCTTTCAGCACGCTCTTCTTTTAACCTCTCCTCAAGTTGTTCTCTCTCAGCACGCTCCAAGTTAATCCTCTCTTGTGTGTTAGCACGTTCAGCTTGTAGTTGATCTTCTAAGTCATTGACCTGCTGGCTGAGCTGAGAGTTTCGCTCCTGGGTGGCTGCTGTAGCACGAGCTTGCTCTTCAATCTGGATACGGAACTTTTCAGAACTAGTTGAAGTTTTGGCCATGTATCCGTACCCACGAGGCTGCGATGACTTGCATTCCAGAGTGTCTTTGCAAGCGGTCTGGAAAATATTGTTTTTCTGCTCACTTGAAAGTGGACCTTCAGTTTCAGCTTGTTTGTTTTTAACCTCTTCAAGTGCTTTGTCCTAAAATGAAAGGAACAATTATAGGTGCAGCATCAATATTGACACTATAAAAGATGAAACAAGAATAACACGGTCCAACGCATGAATAATCGCATCTGATGATGAAACATGCCGAATTCACGTCATTGACTAACTATAGAATAACCAAAAGTCAGTGTACTCACGTAAACTTTCTGGGAATCTGTGTTAGACCATGTTCCATCGTTTGTGTGGGTGAGTTCCCATAGAGCAATACAATCTGGCTCTTCTCCAGTTTCCAAGTTTCTCTGCAAGTAATATAACAATGAGATGCTTGAAACATGACACCATATTTAGCAGCAAGGCATACATATTTAGTTGGACTCATACCTTCTCAAAACTAACTTGCGAGTAAGATTTTGATCCCATTATGTGTTTTGTCTTCTGTTTCTTACGGTTATCGGCGTTCATTTGGCTGTGTTCCTATCAATTCATTGAAACCAGATATAACCAGTGAGACTAGCCATTTGATCTTAACACATAATAGACAAACCGTGATCTTAGAGATAACCTGAAATTTTGAATCAGTGCCAAAGTACTCAATCATCCATTCCCACTCTTCTGGTTGTAAATCTTCTGGCAGATTAGCCAATCTAGCTGCATCTGTTTTGTATGCCTTGTAAGTGGAGCTTAGAGTTGATCGCCAGCCTCTATATCTCTCTTTCGCAATTTTGAGAACTTTTTCTTCTGTTTCTGGTGTATCTTCTAGGTCCCATCTGTCCTGTAAAGCATACAGCAAATAAATATACATAAGCACTGCATTATCGATGGTAAAATAAGATAACACATGTGAAAAATGTTGTACGCACTATCATATCTGCAACAATGAGTCGATGAATGGTAGGGTGAATGTCCGACCACGTCCTCACTCCAATGAGTGGTAACTTTCTTTTCATTATGACTACCACGTCATCCTTGAACGAACGATAGTTCATTCCTACTGTACCACCCAATTTTTCAGAGAATGTAATATTTAGCTTTGCAGATCCATTGGCAAAACGCTTCTTAGATGCTTTAAAACCTTTTAGAACACCTCGCCCTTTCTTCTTCTGTCCACCAGCTTCTACAGCCCAGATCATACAAGAAAAATTGTATTACTCAGCATTAGATTGTAAAAATGATGACATAAATGTAAACGAAAGCAAGTACCATCCTGTAGTAGCGCACGGTTGCGGCGAGCATGGGATGGCCATTCAGCAAGGGAACACATGTCATTAGCAGATACTAGAATGTCAGATTGTTCTGGAGTTCCTGTAAAAGATTTTGTAGTCTTGAAGGTTTAGCTATTTAACCCACACCAAGATTTTATGCATTATAGCAAATGCTAAACAATTTACCAGATTTGGGTTGTCCACGTTGGTTTTTGTATGCCGTTATACTTTCCATCCTTGTTAAGAGAACAGAGCCTTTCTTTACTGCACACAAAAACAATCATGGGACTTAGCATTAACAAAGTATTGATATTCTACACCATTCAGATAGGTGATTATGAAGTAAGGATGTTGTGTACCCGGAGCATCCTCCGTAAAATTCATCATTGTGCCCTTGTGTAGGTAAACCAGACATATGTGAATGGACATGAAAGGCAAAGTATCAGTGATAGTTTCATGAAAATACTACTCTGAATCTATAGGGAAAAAATCCAATGTGACTCGTGTAAGACCAAATATCTATTAAAAATCATCTTATGGTAATCTGAATCAAATGCAATGCAGAGGATGACTAAACCTGGATATGCAGCGGCAAAGCTGCTCATACAACAATCAATTAAGCTGCTTGTATTAGCTAGCTAGCTAGCTTTGTACATACAGAGTACGTCTATATCTTTCAGTTAATGGATCTAATGGATCTAATGTTCAAAAACCAATCTAATGCTCATGACCCCCTTTGGCGTCCAGGAGGAAACAGAGCGAACCAGGAGCAGAGATGGTGGAGAGGTCTGCAGGCATCTCGGGCACGCTGGGGTCGGGTGAGGCAGTAACCAGTGCCTGGCCACCACGTCACGACACCGGCGTGCACAGCCAAGACGGCTGCGGCCATGAACCGGGCTGGGAGGCCCCGTCGAGCACCAGTTCAAGGCCGAGGCGAGCTCCATGGCGGCCAGCCTCCAGGCCAAGGTGAGGCGCTGCGCCGACCCTCCAGGCCGCGAGCGCCTCCGCCGAGGCGGCCAAATCGAGGCGCGATGGGAAAATGCCACTGGCGGCGGCATGTCCCCTGCCCTGACTTCTTTTCTACGGCCAAGCGGCGAGCGGAGGAGAGAAGGGGCAGCCCCTCTGAATGGATCGGGATCGAGAGAGCCGCGCACCGAGGAGGAGCTCGTGGGGGTTTGATCCCGGACAGATGCGGGCGCAGAGGAGAGGGAGGAGGGGGAGATTGAGGAGGACTGGATTTTTCAGCGATGGAGGAGATCAGGAGGAGGACTAACCTGACGCCGTGCACCTGATGTGGTTCATTCTGTTGACGCCGTCATGACGCCGGCAGCACAGATGAACCGAGACGAGAGCTCAGATCCAATCGCCCATGAAGACGCCGTCGTTTGGTCTAGAATTATATATTCGTGGGTTGTTAGGAAGGTATTTAGCGGGAAGCTAATTTTTTGGTGGGAACAAAGACGCTAATTTGGGACCTTTTAGCGGGAGGTTAAAAAATATTGGCGCGTACACCTAAATTAGGTGGTGGGAAAGTAACTCTTTCTGTTTAAAAGAATGCAAATTTGCCATGATGTAAAATGTTTGCCATGGCACAAACATACTGCATGTTAATTGACATGGCAAAATTACCTGGGTGGATTTGCAGTAGTAAGTACAAAAGCAAAATCAAATCTCTTAAAAGTTGCAATGCTTAATGTGGTCATCATCAATCCTACAAAGTCAAAAAAAGGGAAACAAACACATATTTCTACAATCAACTCAAATTTGTTTTTTTACTACTCCATGTGAACATGGCCAAAGTTGTAGTGGTGACATGGCGAAAACTATATTAGAGGCATGGCAAATATATTAGCAAATTTGCCATGGTAAAAAAATATGTGTATGTCATGCCAAAAGTTATGGTGGTGACATGGAAAAAGCTATATTAGAGGCATGCCAAAAGCTATAAAATCCTTTTTGCCATGGCAAAGCAGTGTTCAACAATATATACTTTTGATTCATGGCAAAATCTAGAGAAAATCCGATTCATGATTCGTTTCAAAGCTAGAGTTTGTATGTACTGATCACATGGCAAGTTTACAAAATTTGCACTACAGACTAAATACAGGAGGACAAATGCCATGGGAAATTACTGAATATAATTCTCGCAGGAGGACAAACAACACTAAACAGTGCTAAACACTACACACTAGTTGCCAATTTGCCATATTGTACTAAATATCATGTTCTACACAATTTGCCATGCTCAAAAGAAACTATTCCAGAAAAAATATTGTCAAGATGTACCCAATGTGTACCCATGTGAACCAGAAATCTAAAATCTGCTCGATGCACATATACTATCCCCGATACTCCAACTCCCTGTACAACAAAAGTGCAAAGTTTCAGTGTACATTAAGCTGAACCTGAACCATTCTTTGTGACGAAACTTCCTGTTCTAACTAAATCTGCACGCATGTGCTCTGCTGTTGTGCTCGTCCTAGGTCAGTAGCAGTAGGAGAGCTCAGCTAACGGCAAGGCACATGAGCACAGCTCGGGCGGCTACTAGGAGGCGGCGGAATACCTGGGCTCGGGGTGAATCCCGGTGAGCAGTTCACCATCCGCACATCACTAGAAGAAAATGGCGTCCCCGCCGGCGAGCAGATCCCTATTGGCGCATCGGCGAGCAGGTCGGCTGCGAGCCGCAAGGCCTCGTCCACCTCCTAGTTGACCTCCATGAAGCGCCGCGGCGTCAGCGTCAGCACCTCCACTGCTCTCTCCCTCCGCGCCCCGCCTCCTCGAACAGCACCGCGCCCGTCAGTACCTCCATTGCTTCTCCCCCTTCCGCGTCCCGCAGCCTCGTGCGCCACCAGGCCCCGCCTCCCGGTGTAGGATGACGGCGCCACCGCTTCAGCTGGTCGCCATCGCCTCCCTCGCGCCCAGGGCCTCGTGGACATCGCCATCGCCGCCGGGTTGGAGGTGGGCGCATCGCAGGGATGGTGCGGGCAGCGTCGCCCCGAGCGTGGCGGCCTGGTGCTCGCAGCGGCGCTCGGCCTCGGACCGCGACGGCACCTCACTCCGGTCGGCGAGGAGCTGAGTCGTAGCACGGCAGTACCTGGTGCTCGGCTGTAGCGAACGCCAAATCCCTGGCCCCCTCCGCGGATCCCTCGACCCCTGCCGCCGCGACTGTGGCGGGATCTGGTCAGGGAGGAGCCTCGTCGCCGGCGAAGGCCACTCCTCTCTGTATTGCGTGGCGGAGATAGAGCAGTGTGCTCTGAGCGGTGGAGCAAGGGGAGAAGAAGATAGGATTGATGCTGGCGTTCGGGATGAAGCCTGTTTTAGACTGTTTTACCGAACGAAAACAAAACGTGACGTGTCGGACCTCAGTTGCTATGAGATTCGTGCCTGTAGTCAATGGCACAGAGATTCTAAATTATGGGTTTTTCAGGAGTTAGGAGTTATAGATTCCGAAATTTATTTGCAAAAAGTTATATCATGGTGAAAAAAACACCAAATACGAGTACCAAGCACCTATAAGATGTGCAAAAAAATCACTTAGTGCCGACGGAGAACACTGAAACCTCATTTAATATTGAGATTTATCGTCTTAGGAATGTGTTGTTTCATCTTGGATCTGCACTTAGGTTGGGATATGTCAAAAATTTGTGCCTTGGTCAGTTGGTCAAAGCAGCAAAAAAATGGCTAGTTTAGAACTACAGGTCACAGAAACCTCATGCGACCCTCACTTTAAACTATTAGGTTATACTCTTGTCTCGAAACATAAGTACTGATGAGATGGGTTGATGAGACAGTCGATCTATGTCGGTCCTGATCTAAAATTCCGATCTTGAGATGGGGTGATCTCAGCATCATTCATCTTATCGGACAATCCGTGGAGGGTTCGTCCAAGCCAGAGTAGGTCGAACATAATTATGTCGCTTTTGTTCAAATGATAATCATAGAGATTCAACTATGTAAATCAAACAACCAAACCAATTTTGTTTTGAGATTTATTATGTTAGGACCGGGTCGGAACACCACTGGTCTAGGGGTCGCCGCCACCAACGACGGCGGCGGGGAGGAAGGGAAGAGGGAGGGCTTGGGAGGAGGTGCCGGGGGTGGATGGACGGAGAGCTCGAAAATAGATCGCACGGTCTTGGAAGCTTTCGACGAAGCCGCCCCCGGATTCGTGGGAGACGAGTTGCCCTGAGCCTCAATAGCGGCGGGGAGGCGTCGATGGGAGGAATTGAACAGCCAGGTGACTCTCCGGGACACATGGAAGGTTAAGGGAAATTGGCTGGTCCCAGGACCCGGGTTGTACTTGAATAGAATTACTATCTTCTTTCAAACAGAAAAAGAAAGGGGTGAAAAAATATCCAATTGCCCGTGAACATATTTCAGTAAAAAAAATTGCGTGGACATATTTCAGTAATATACGTTATCCAACCTTAAAAGAAAGTATATACGGCAGAAGAGCGTGTCTGGTCACCCGGGCGATCGAAGCACCCAATGGCGCGACCGACCAGACGACCGGTCTGATGCCACGCGCCCCGGGCGATCGAAGCACCCAGTGGCGCGACCGACCAGACGACCCGTCTGATGCCACGCGCGGCTGAACCACAAAGGAGGGGATCGAAGGAAAGAAAAGGGGCGCGACATCATTTCTGTCACCCCTCAAAAAAGAAAAAAAATCAAAGCGAGAATAGAGACAGGGGAGACACCAAATCGAACCCAGAAAAGAGAAAGGAGAGAGACAGGTCGAAGGAAGAGGGAGGTGAGAAGAGGGTTTCGGGAGGCTCGTGTAACATCCCAAATTTTCAATTTGGAATGTTATACATTAGATCATGCGTATTTTATTTATTGCATTTTAGGTCCGTAGAAAAGTTCATTTTGTTCGGCTCATTTTTAGGAGTCGAGGAAAATTTACTTCATTAGTTTTGGAGTCCGGTAGATTTTGTTTTCTGTGTTTTTCCGAGCGCGGAACTGTTTAAAAAAAAACTGGACCAAGGCCGGCCAGGCCAAGGCCCAGCCGGGCCGAAGGCCACCGCCCCAGGGAGCCGCGCGTGCCTAGCGCTGGCGCAGGAGGCCGCCGCCTCTTGCCTCGCCTCTAATCCGTTTTGGACTAGGGTTAGTCCTTTTCCTTGTTTTGTTTTTCCTAGTCCTACTCCGTTTGCCTTTTTCTTTTAGGATTCCTATTCCTAGTCTATTTCTTGTCTCCTACCCCAAGTCTCCTCACCCCTCCCCAATATAAATACCCAAGCACCCCCCTCTAAATCATCAAACTCAAAGCCTAGAGCTCCACCACACCCCGCGCCGCGCCACTCCTCACCCGTGCCGCACTTTAGCCACCGCGCCGCGCTGCCCTACACCACCGCCGCTGCCGCGCCCTGCGTCACCGCCGCCGCCGCCCTTGTGCCCGCACCGCCGCCCCTTGCCCAACGCCCACGCCGCCGGAGCCCCGTTCGCCGGAACCTCGCCGGAGGTAGCCCCGCGCCGCATCTATTCTTTTCATCGGATCGTTTTCTTCTAATCGTTCCGATTCTTTTCTTCTAAACCGTTCCGGTTTTCTAGATCGGTTTTTCGTTTCGATTTCTTTTCCGAAAACCCTAGATCGGTTTTCGTTCTTCTTTCGGACCGTTCGTCTCAACGAACGTGATCACCGATTCTTTCCCGGTTAATGACGTCCGTTCGTTTAACCATTCTTCGTTTTCTTTCTCGTCGGATTTATTCCGCGATCGCGATCTCAGATCTGATCTTCTTTCTAGTTTTTCTTCTCGCTCGTTTATCGGAATCAGGTGATTCAAGCGCCTGGAGTTTCGTCTTGAAACCGCCGTTCCGTCTAATCAATTTGAACAAGCTTTTGCCATAGTAAAAATTTGACCTAGTTTCAACTTGCTAGAACCGAGTAGTTTTCCGCCGTTTGTTTTCTGTTTCTTTGTTCGGTTCGTTCTTTCTTTGCAACCGGAGTTCTTAAGTTGAACTTTCTGGTTCGTTCTCTTGTTCGAGTTTTCCTGTGCGTTAGATGAGTACTTATTGTGTGCTTGCTTGTTTGTCTGCGATAGATTGACCGGAGTGTGACGAGTAGGTCTATCAAGAGTTTTGAGTGCGAATCATCTTCATCAACATTGCAGGCAAGTTCACACTTAGATCATACCTTTTCTACAACCCAGTTTTATTGCATTAGATCAATCCTCACACATTGCATGATTAGGATCTAATTAAATTGTGGGATGGGAAGTAGATGAGGTAGTACCTATTACCTGGTTACCATGAAACCTTTGGGAGTTACTTCTACGTTTGCTTATTATGCCATGCTATGCTAGTAGACGTGGATTGGGTGAGTGATATCCATGACAGATGTGAGTTTGATAATTTTTAATGGTTTATCTAAGGTGGCAAATTAAACACACATCTGGGTGGATTGAGGCACCTGATGTCTATCAGGACTTGCCTGTTTTTTTTGGACCGCCACCAACGACCTGAACAACAATAGTATGATTATCCCCTCATGTTTCTCTCTGTTTTTTTCATTGCAAGAGCAGCAAATTTAGATTGAAAATACATCACATGAGCATTAGTACTGTGCTATACATAAGGATGCTGATTTTAGTTTGAAAGTAGCAAACTAATTTTCCCTTGCTTGTTGTTTTATCGGTAGCTACTTTCATGTTCTTCCACATCTGCAATAATAAGATGGTTCAGGCAAATAATAAGATAGAAAACCCACGCAAATTTCAAAACTGAATCTGATGAACATGAATGCCGTTCATATACTTCAGTTCAGTTCAATTTGTTCCCTGCTCATGTGCTTATATAATCGCAAAGCTGCTGTCTCGAGCTCCTTGGCTTAAGATGGTGTCTTCTTAGTGATGTTGCTCCAAAACATTTTGGCTGCTTCACACTGAACCTCAAACCAAAGGGAAATTAAACAAAAAACACACTGAATGGAACTTAAGCAGAAACACAGAGGAGCTTTAATTGAGTGAATCATTCAAATTAAACCATCTATAAAAATTAATATATGGCTGCAACCATTCAACTGAAACTCCTAAAGTAAAATTGCATGACAAGTATCATACACTGAATCAAGTAAAGAATCAAGCAAGTATCTTGAATCTGATATGTAGCGTGAGGTATGTAGAATAACACATTCGTGGAGATCAGTAGCATAAAGGTATGCTATGTTCTTCAGCATAAGTCAAACAATCTGGTTGTTAGTTTTGAGCCGTGATCTCTTCACTGTCCCTGAATTTCTGTTTTTGCATTATCTAGCCAACTACTAAACTAAAATTATTTAAACTCATGTCACATATACTACCATGTGATAGTAGTACTATTTCTTCTTCCATCAACCAAATTTTGCTTTACAATGTATAGATAAATTTTGCTTTACCATGTGACAGTAATATTTGTATGTATGTATCCCTGTTGTCTTGTCTTGTAATGCAGCTAGTGATGCTGTTGGCTATAATTTAGCTACTAAAGCAGCTGTTATGTTTTTTTAATAGGACTGGCTTTACGGAGATAAGGCAAAAATGACACGAGATAAGAGCTGGATGGACAGGGAAAGAAATTCTGTTGAGTGGCAAACTGGCATGAAGGATTTCTTGAATTTTGCCTTCGATGGTGCTCACCCGGACTCAACAGTTCCATGCCCATGTAGGAGATGTCTCAATGTTGTTCCAAAAACGAAAAAGGATGTTCATACTGACTTGTTGTTCAATGGGATGGATCCAACCTACACTCACTGGATATACCATGGTGAACAATCCGATGAGGGAAGCATGTCTGAAGATTCTGATAATGAAGACGCTGGAGATGATGGTGCTGGGGTATGTGACATGCTCAATACTCTCATAAGGGGCACAAACATGGAAAGCAATGCAGACATTGGTGAAGGTGCGGGAGACATTCATGTGGATGCTTCCAGCGGTGATGAAAGGAACCAGGAGCCAAATGCAACAGCCAAGGTCTTCTTCGAACTATTGAAAGAGGCAAAAAAAGAGTTGTACCCAGGTTGCAAGGATTTCACGAAGCTACATTTCATTGTGAAGCTTTACCAAATCAAGTGCGCGTCTGGGATGACCAATAGAGCATGTGACTTAGTTCTGTAGATGTTCACACAGGTGTTGCCAAAGGGTCACTGCATTCCTACTAATCTCGCTAAAGTAAGGAAGGTGATCCGAGATCTTGGGCTGGACTACAAGAATATACACGCGTGCGTTAATGATTGTGTGCTATTCCGTAATGAACATGCTGATGCAGAAGAATGCCCTGTCTGTCATGCGTCTCGATGGAAATCTACTCCTGCTACTGATGAAGACAATGCATCAAGTCGTAAATCAAAGAAGCTAGTGCCACAAAAAGTTCTAAGGTATTTCCCGCTCATTCCAAGACTGCAAAGGCTGTACATGACAGAACATATGTCATCACATATGAAATGGCATAAGGAGGGTCGGATGGATGATGGCGTAAAGAGGCATCCTGCAGATTCCAAGGCATGGAAGCATTTTGATAGGAAATATTATAAGAAATTCTCAAAAGATGCTCGCAGTGTTCGGCTTGGCCTTGCTTCAGATGGATTCAACCCCTTTGGGCTCATGAGTATATCACACAGTACATGGCCTGTCATTCTTATTCCATATAACTTGCCACCTTGGATGTGTATGAAACAAGAAAATTGGATTATGTCAATGATTATTCCAGGACCAAAGTCTCCAGGAAATAACATAGATGTGTACTTGCAGCCCTTGATTGATGAACTGAATGTTCTATGGGAGGATGGTGCTGAGACATATGATGCTGCAACTAAAAAAAATTTCCAGATGGATGCATGCTTGTTGTGGACCATTAGTGACTACCCAGCTTACGCAATGCTGAGTGGTTGGAGCACAAAAGGCAAGCTAGCATGCCCGTATTGCCACAAACATACAGATTTTTTATGGCTCAAGTATGGTCGAAAGCATTGCTACATGGGACACCGACGTTTTCTGCCCAGGACCCACAAATGGCGTCGAAACAAGTGTTTGTTCAACAACAAGGCAGATAATAGAGAAGCTCCAGTGGCACTTACAGGTGAACAAGTTCTACGGGAACTTGATAGCATTCAGCATGCACCATTTGGACGGTCAAATAAGAGAAAGCGACCGGAAACTAGTAGCTGGCATAACTGGCGGAAGAAAAGTGTATTTTTCCAGCTCCCATATTGGAAGAACTTGCTCGTAAGGCACAATTTGGATGTTATGCACATCGAGAAGAGCATTTGTGACAGCATTGTGTGAAGGCTCGTCTTGATTTACAGGACCTGAAAATTAGGAAGGACCAGCATCCAAAGCCTGGTAAGCATAAGTATGACATAAAGAAAGGTTGCTATACTTTAAAAAAGGAAGAAAATATAATGCTCCTCAAGTTTCTGCAGAGCATTAAGATGCTTGATGGCTATGCTTCACACATTAAGCGATGTGTAGTCCTCGATCAGTGCAAGATTAGTGGACTCAAAACTCATGACTGTCATGTTATATTTCAGAAACTTCTTCCTATTGCATTGCGCAAGCTTTTGCCAGAGAATGTTGTTAACCCATTGCTTCAGCTGAGTAAATTCTTTTCCGATTTATGCTCCAAGGAGTTAAGGGATGAAGATTTGGAGAGGTTGAGCAAAACAATTCCAGAAACTCTATGTCAGCTTGAGATGATCTTTCCACCAGCATTCTTTGATATTATGATGCATCTCCCAATTCATCTTGCTGAAGAGGCCCGATTGGGAGGGCCTGTCTTGTACAGATGGATGTATCCAATTGAGCGATACTTGCGTACGCTCAAAGGATATGTGCGTAACAAGGCTCAACCAGAAGGTTCTATAGCAGAGGGGTACATACTTGAAGAGTGCATGACTTTTTGCAGTCGATTCGTTGATGGAATGCCTACCAAGCTAAGTCAGTCCGAACGTCATGAAGACGGGGGTACAGATCAATCACCAACGGGGATTAGCATAATGAGTACAGTTGATTACTCCAAGAAAGGTTTTGTTTGTGAATCATTGTCTTTGGCTGAGATTAATCAAATGAGGCATTTCATAATAACAAACTGTGAGGAAACCGCGCCATGGATTGAGTAAGGATACTTATGTATTTAATTCACATCATGATATGCTTTAATACTTTCCTGTTCAACTAACAATCATTTCTCTTTGAAGTGAACATCGTGAGGAGCTCAGAAGGAACAATTCTCCTAATCCTAAAAAGCAGCACAAGGAAGAGTTTGTTGGTTGGTTTGAGAGACGAGTAATTTTCTTTCGCATTTTCACTAATGTTCCTTGTAATAACGTACCAACGCTGTACAATACACTCACACATATTCTATTTCATGAAACAGATTACAGAACTCCACAATGATGGGAACGTTAACAATCTTCTTTATGCACTAGCTAAAGGACCTGATCATCTAGCTCGGGTATACAACCGTACAGTTCTGAATGGATATTTCTTTCGGAATTCCTATATAGAGCAGGACTTGAGTACCCAAAATAGTGGCGTCATAGTCAAGGGCGATGCAAACACAGGAAATATTGATTATTACGGGGTGATCAAGAAAATCATATTTCTTGACTTTCCTCTTGATAAGGAGGTTGTTCTATTCCAGTGTGACTGGTTTGATGTGCCTCCTGCCAACAAAACTGAAAGTAAGGGGTATAAAAAGGACAAATATGGAATTATTGACCTTGACACTACTCTACACCAATTCCAGGGAGACCCTTACATTCTAGGCCTCCAAGCTCAACAGGTTTTCTATGTGAGAGATGTGAAGAACCCTGATTGGGCAACTGTTATTAAAATGAATCCACGAAATTTGTTTGCTCCTTCTGTTTTAAATGGTGTAGGCCTTGATGAAGTTGTTGAAGCCGATGAGGGTGGTGAGGCAGATGTACTGGATGTCGTTGATGCAGAAATTACAGTGCCAAAAATTACAGTACCTGAAGAGATCACTAGTTGGTGTAGAAATGATGACGAAGGATCCAGCATTGATGTTTCAGTCATAGAAAATATAAAACCTATTGAGTTTGAAGATGTCCAATTCGAATCTGATGATGATACGGATGATGATGAGGCTTACGTAAATGATGGCCATGTTGCTCCTTTGGGACAAGAAGAATTGGATGATGACCAGGGGTTGTTTGTATAGTTTTTAATTTCTTGGTAAGGTGCTTTTCACATGTGTAAGCCATAATTATAAGTTCCTAACTGTTATGATGGTTACCTACGAGAAATATCTCTCCTGAAGTTTAATCTGATATAAAACAGGTTGAAACAAGGCATGCCTGCATAGGGTCATATGTTGTGGCAAATGGGAACAAGAGCTAGTGCCCAGCACTAACAATTTGGTGATGAAGAGAAGAGAAGAGTACTTGCTATTCTTTTAGTGTTGTTGCTATTTTCCTTTTGACAGTGATGCTATGTACACACTGTTGCTACGAACTTATGGTCTTTTAGTGTTTTTGCTATTTACACTACTTTGCCTTGAACTTATGGTCTTTTGTTTGAACAATCTATACAAGTATAGCTGCTGAAACTTGTGTGCTGTCATTTTGAAACATTTGTTATATATCTCGCTAAGATGGTTTGTTATATCCTACTAAAATCTTGTGTCATATGTCCTTATATATATATCTTGATGTAGTGTTGTTGATCTAGTGATGAATTCTTGCTGAAAATTACTCTAGGATACAACTGTTATGCTACTCAATTGGTGGCTGAAGAGCTGTTCAAATGAAGCCTGGGAGTGTTTAAAAATAGCTAGAATGCAGCCTTGCACAATTTCCCTATTTAACACATAATTTTATATTGAATCTCCTTTTTTATTAAGAGCACATATAAATACATCACATCAAGCAAGATACAGAAAAATTAGGAAGAGTGTGTGGTGCTCAGTTCTCACGACTCACCTTTGTGAGAAAGGGCACTGAGCTTGCCGTCTTTCGGGTGCCGAGCACGACCTTGCTACCGGAGGAGGTCAGTAGGGTCAGTGGAGGAGACCCTGGCGGTGCAAGAAACCCTAAAGTGAAGGGCGCCCGCGAGTGTGCAATGCTTCGCACGCGTGTAGAGCACTCCTCCAAGTTGTGGTACCACCGATGTCCACTTTGCAAGATATGTGACTAAAATGCAACTTAGGTGCAAGTTGTGGTACCTAATGTGTTAATACCTCTGTAAACTAGTACGCCCCTTTAATCAGATCCTGCAAAATAGTATAATAAATAAAGGAAAAAAATCAGGAGCACAGTAGAGAATATCGTTGCAATATCCTGCTCCTTTTTGGCAACACTAGAGGATTGTTGCATTATGTTGTACGTATTACCATGGATGCTCAATTTGTCGCAATATGTAACAGTTATTGCAAGGCAACGAAGGTGAGGCAAAAAGTCGCCCTATTACAACCAATACATGCTTTGTTGCAATAGAATCTCTGACTAGCGCCACATGTCACGGGTGTTGCAATAGTATCTATGTACTTTGTTGCAATACCTAGCCTTTATTGCAACAAGATGACCAATTCACGCAACGGGACAAGGCTGTCGCAATATCACTACCATATTACAACGACGATGCAGCTTGTGGCAATACATGGTTTCTATTGCAACAAAACGAGTACTTAACGCGATGAAACAAAATTGTGGCAATATGTAGCTCCTATTACCACGGACTGGAATTTTGTGGAAATATAGCATTTTATTGCAACAAAAGATAGTTGTAGCAATAATTTTTGTTGCAATAGACCGGAATCCTTGTAGTGGCAGGTCGACCAAGGGTTGAACTGGGGGGTAACGGGCTCTACGGTGTATACGTCTCGGAGTGCGCGTGTGCTCCTCCTCTTCATTACGTGAATCATGTTCACTGTTTTGACTTCTGGTGGGAATTTTTTCTGTCCCCCAGTGTTTCGTTGGTGAGGCTCATCCTCGTCTTCACTTGATGTCTCCCTCGCCTTATGTTCGGCGTTTAGCTTTCTAGCCTGCTTAAAGACCCAGCATTCTCTGTTCGTGTGATTTTCATGTTTATCGGAGGTGACGTGAGTCTGACATAATCTGTCCACAATCTTGTTTAGGTGGGACGGTCCATCTCTCCTACCTTTGAATGGCTTTTTCCGTTGACCGAGTCGAGAGCCCCTGAATCTGGTGTTTACCGTCGTGTTGTCTGGGCTTTCTTCGTTGCTTCGACGCTTGCTTTTATTGCGTCGTGGTTTTCCATTGCCATCCCTGACTTCGGATGTGCTTGGGTCGCTGGTGCCGCTGTGGGCCAGCGAACTATCCTCGCTTGCGCAAAAGCGGGTCATAAGGCTTGTTAGGGCTGCCATTGTCCTTGGTTTTTCCTGGCCGAGGTGTCTGGCAAGCCATTCGTCCCAGACACTATGTTTGAAAGCCGCTAAGGCTTCGGCGTCCGGGCAATCAACAATTTGATTCTTCTTAGTGAGGAATTTGTTCCGAAGCTTTCGGTCTGACTCTCCGGGTTGTTGAATTATGTGACTTAAATCGTCTGCATCCAGAGGTCAGACATAGGTCCCTTGAAAATTATCCCTGAAACCGTCCTCGAGCTCTTCCCAACTTCCAATTGAGTTTTTTGGGAGGATTTTCAAATAGTGCCTAGTTGGTCCTTTCAACTTTAAGGGCAAGTATTTGATGGCGTGGAGAACATCTCCACCAGCCAAGTGGATGTGAAGGATAAAGTCCTCAATCCAGACCCCAGGGTCTGTTGTTCCGTCGTATGACTCTATGTTCACGGGTTTGAATCCTTCTGGGAATTCATGGTCCAGTACCTCGTCAGTGAAGCATAGGGGGTGCGTGGCACCCCTGTATTTGGGTGTGTCTGACGGTTGTAGTGTTCGGATTTCATTCCAAACTATTATTCTGTCAGTATAGTCATTTGGGCGGCGATGATTCCGTGCCGAAACGCGCTTCCTAGGTCCGTAAATGTACCTGGTCAACCTGGCTTTTTTGTGTAGGTCCTCACATAGGTCGTGTGCTGACTTGTGTACGTCATCGTTAGCCGCCCTGTCGCGACCACGGGTTGGCCGGTCCGGTTGATCGGCCGTTTTATTTTCCGGCTGAGTGGGCTCTCTGGCCTCGTCGTCGAATTCAGGCAACAGCTTGCGCTTTGGATAGCTTTTTGTGTGGCGATTACCGCCGTACTTTTCTTCCGTGTCAAGCACTTTATTCCATCTGCGGTTGAGCGTATTCTGCACGGTCTTAAGCCTTTTCTTCTGCTTCTTCAGGCTCTGCGCGGTTTCAATGAGCCTTTTATGAAGGTTATCTTGTTCCAAGTGTCCTTCAGGGATGAGGTGTGCATCACCGTCTGGACTATTCATGTCTCCGGAGTTAGGATGATGAGTTTTACCCTCGGGGTCGTCGTGACTGGATAGCGGCTCCGTACTATGTTCGTCGTCCGCTGGTTTACCCTGCTCCACCGCTAGGTTCATGTGGTCATTGTCTCCTTTGGGGTCGACCGGGGTGTTACTCTTTCTTGCACTGTTATCGTTGTTTTTGCCGGGGTAGGATTTGGAGCGGCGCTTACGCCGTCGCTTTGGTTGCTTCTCGAGGGAATTGTCCCTTGCTTCTTCCTCTCGTTCCTCGTCATCATTTTCTTTGGGTGTATCCACCATGTATATATCGTATGATGAAGTGGCAGTCCAGCGCCCTGCGGGCGGTGGTTCCTGTTCGTCTCCCGCATCGTCGTCCATACCTTCGATGTCTTTGGAGCCTAAATCAAGCATGTCGATTAAGTCATCGACAGTGGCTATTAAGTGGGTGGTGGGTGGGGAACAAATTTCTGCATCATCCACTTCCCACTCGAGCCGAACACAGTTCGGTGAAGGGCCTCCTAACAAGGAGAGAGACCTTGATGAATTTAGCACATCACCCAAGGGCGAGTGCTAAAAGATATCCGCGGAGGAAAACTCCGCAATCGGTGCCCAATCAGATTTGATAGGTACAGACACAGGCGGTTCGGAGACCGTGGCTGGGGACGAATCCAAAGGTCCGGCAACATAGGTCTCGTAGGAGGTGAAATCAGTATTCGGCTCTATCGCCGCTGAGTGTGCGGCCTCTGGGACGGGGTCCAATCACCCATCCTCGGACGGCGCGATCTGCTCCGGATCAAGGGCTAGAGTCACCACAGGTGTGATCTCCCGAACACTGTCTAGCGGTAGAGCTAAGTCATGCCCGTCGTGACTGTGCGGCGCACCTGACGCGGGCTTGAATCCGTCGAAGATCAAGTCTCCGCGGATGTAAGTAGTATAGTTCAAACTTCCAAACCTGACCAGATGGCCAGGGGCGTAGCTTTCGATCTGCTCCAGATGGCCAAGCGAGTTGGCCCGCAGTGTGAACCGTCGGATACGAAGATCTATCCGGGGAGAAAAACCTCACCCTAGATCGCATCGTTGCCGATGATCGAAGGAGCCATCGAGCCTTATGGTGATGACATAGTGTAACTCTCAATGAAAGCACCAATGTCGGTGTAAAAACCGGCGGATCTCAGGTAGGGGGTCTCGAATTGTGCGTCTAAGGCGGATAGTAACAGGAGGCGGGGGACACAATATTTACCCAAGTTCGGGCCCTCTCAATGGAGGTAATACCCTACTTTCTGCTTGATTGATCTTGATGATATGAGTATTACAAGAGTTGATATACCAAGAGATCGGAGAGGCTAAACCCTAGGAGCTAGCCTATGGTATGATTGTTGTTGTCCTACGGACTAAACCCTCCGGTTTATATAGACTCCGGAAGGGGCTAGGGTTACACAGAGTCGGTTACAAGGGAGGATGTCGGTGTCAAAACCGGCGGATCTTGGGTAGGGGGTCCCGAACTGTGCGTCTAAGGCGGATGGTAATAGGAGGCAGGGGACACGATGTTTTACCTAGGTTCGGGCCCTCTTGATGGAGGTAAAACCCTTTGTCCTGCTTGATTATTCTTGATAATATGAGTAGTACAAGAGTTTATCTACCACGAGATCGGAGAGGCTAAACCCTAGAAGCTAGCCTATGGTATGATTGTATGTTGTCCTACGGACTAAAGCCCTCCGGTTTATATATACACCGGAGGAGGCTTGGGTTACACAAGGTCGGTTACAAAGGAGGACATATCCATATCCGTATTGCCTAGCTTGCCTTCCATGCCAAGTAGAGTCCCATCCGGACACGGGACGAAGTCTTCAATCTCGTATCTTCATAGTCCAGTAGTCAGGCTGTCCGGAGACCCCCTAATCCTGGACTCCCTCAGTAGCCCCTGAACCAGGCTTCAATGACGATGAGTCCGGCGCGCAATGTTGTCTTCGGCATTGCAAGGCGGGTTCCTCCTCCGAATACACCACGGAAGAGTTAGAATACAAGGATAGTGTCCGACCCTACAAAATAAGTTCCACATACCACCATAGAGAGAATAATATTTCAACAAATCTAATCTGCTGACACATTTTGGCAACATGACATCACGCCACGGCCCGGTAATTATTTGAACCGTTTTTCTTTAACCAGCCTCGCACATAACGCGAGGCGGT
Organism: Triticum urartu; assembly: GCF_003073215.2. NCBI lineage: Eukaryota > Viridiplantae > Streptophyta > Magnoliopsida > Poales > Poaceae > Triticum > Triticum urartu. Next base: position 359,887,617 of record NC_053023.1, read on the forward strand.
TTCTTGACACGTCCTGTCAAAGCAGAGATCGTGTTCCCTTTATCACGGGATTCTCATCAATACGGACGTGGGTAACCCAACCGCGCCACCAATTACGGCGCTTGGGGGATATGCGGGTTTAACCAGGCTGGTGGGGGTGCATAGTTTCGTCCGCCCTTATAGAGGGATAAGGTTTCACCTTTTTCTACCCACGCCTTCTTCCTCCTTGCTCATCCATTCTCGCGCTCTCGAGCTCCAACGCCCAAGTCCACATCCTTCTCCTCAACTCTCTCCAAACTTGTCCGGAGCGGGAGGCAAGTGATTGGCCTCTGTCGGTGTCAAAACCGGCGGATCTCGGGTAGGGGGTCCCGAACTGTGCGTCTAAGGCGGATGGTAACAGGAGGCAGGGGACACGATGTTTTACCCAGGTTTGGGCCCTCTTGATGGAGGTAAAACCCTACGTCATGCTTGATTCATTCTTGATAATATGAGTAGTACAAGAGTTGATCTACCACGAGATCGGAGAGGCTAAACCCTAGAAGCTAGCCTATGGTATGATTGTCTGTTGTCCTACAGACTAAAACCCTCCGGTTTATATAGACACCGGAGGGGGCTAGGGTTACACAAGGTCGGTTACAAAGGAGGAGATATACATATCCGTATTCCCTGGCTTGCCCTCCATGCCAAGTAGAGTCCCATCCGGACATGGGACGAAGTCTTCAATCTTGTATCTTCATAGTCCAACTGTCCGGCCAAAGGATATAGTCCGGCTATCCGGAGACCCCCTAATCCAGGACTCCCTGAGTAGCCCCTGAACAAGGCTTCAATGACGACGAGTCCGGCGTGCAGTGTTGTCTTCGGCATTGCAAGGCGGGTTTCTCCTTCGTATACACCACAAAAGAGTTTGAATACAGGGATAGTGTCCGACCCTGCAAAATAAGTTCCACATACCACCATAGAGAGAATAATATTTCCACAAATCTAATCTGCTAACACGTTTTGGCAGCATGACATCACGCCACAGCCCGGTAATTATTTGAACCGCTCTTCTTTAACCAGCCCCACACATAACGCGAGGCGGTTTCTTGACACGTCTTGTCAAAGCAGAGATCGTGTTCCCCTTATTACGGGATTCTCATCAATACGGACATGGGTAACCCAACCGTCCCTAGGACTCCTAGATTTTAGGCAAGTCCCAAACGGCCACGAGGAGTACGCTTGATATTCACCCTCTTTATAAAGGGACAATGCTGTTACTTTTTGCCCTCCCGTGCTCAATCGAATCCCTCCCACGCCTCGAGTTCTAACACCCAAAGCTAAGGTCAGGTGCTTCGGACCTTCAATCATGTCCGGATCCAGCCTTCAAGGCCGGTGGATATCTTCCTCCGTCATGGAGGAGGACATCAAGAAGTTGAGGGAGGCCAGATATCTGACCGTCGAAATTTCACATAGGCTGCCCACCCGAGGGTAGGTCGTCCCTACTCCCGAACCCAACAAGAGCGTTGTGTTCGTCTACCACTTCCTCCAAGGACTAGGCCTCGCTCTATATCCCTTTGTCAGGGGTCTTATTGTCAGGACCCCGATTCCAAGTCACACCGATCTAGCCCGTAACACCTCATATCACTTTGCGGCCTCACGCACGGTATTCCCACGGGTGTCGCCTTACCATGGCTCGGGACCGTTTGTGCCTTTTGGCTCACATATATGATAGTGTCGCTAGCATCCATATGACAGAGAACATGGGCCGACATGGCTAGTCGTGAACCCAAAGCGGCACTAACCTATGGGGACAGGCATACATGAATCACATTGAGCATGTTGGTCAGCAGCATGTGAATACGGGCTGTAGCACTGGGCTAACAGGACTCCAGGAACCCGGGCTGTAGCAGGCTAGGCAGGACTCCGGATGTCACCGTGTGACATTTCCCTGAAGGGACAGACACAGGAACAAAGTGAAACACATGCCGGCCAGTCAATTGTCCTAAGCTGTAGTGCTGGGATAGAAGGACTCCGGTGAACCGGGCTGTAGCGGACTACTATGGCTCATGGAAGCACTAGACTACATTTCCCCATAAGAGAGGCTGCCAAGGATAAACAACTAGATTGTCGGATCCCACACATACCAAGCATTTCAATCATACACACAATATGCTCGATATGTGTAAATACAACATGGCATCACAACAAAACTCTACAACTCAAAGTACTTTATTTAAAGGCTCCAGAGAGCCAAACATAACATGTTCATACAGGTAGGGGTCACATGACCCAACACTCAAGTCATACAAGAATACAAGCACATGCGGAAGCAAACTAGTCTGAGTACAGACACTAGAAAGAAAGAAGGCTTGACGAAGCATGTCTATCTACATAGGGCCCTCCATGGCCAGAATCACCACCTGGCTGGCAAGTCACTCACCGATGTCGAGGTCTATGTAAAACCTGTCGGAGGGGGCGGTGTTGTCGTCTGAAAACAGTAATTAAAGCAACATGAGTACAAAGGTACTCAGCAAGTCTTACAACAGATCCTACTATACAGGCTCATTCTCAAGAAGGTGGTAGAGTTCTTGCAGCAAGCCAGCTTTGACTCTTGGCTAAGCTATCCTACGAGACACCACTTGTAAAATAGTTTCACCTACGAGTCCACTAATCACCAACACAATACTCCACTATGGATCCTCCCTCGCCATCCTACGAGAGGGCCATCCGCGATACTCACACTTATCTTGAGTCTTTTAGTAGTAACCATTAACTTGTCTATGAAATTTATAGGCAACCAAGTAGTCCTTTAACGCGGACGTGGCTATTCGAATAGATGATGTTAACCCTGCAGGGGTGTACTTCTTCATACACGCTCTCACCACTTACTGTCGTTTACACGACATGTACTCGGCAACCTTCAAGCGGAAGCCCAACGAGGGTGTCGGCCACGGCCTACCTAAACACCCAAGTCTCTACTCCAGGTTTATCACCTATCCAGGTTCCATCCGCAGGGAGTCCGGCCGAGGTTTCCACATACGGCCCCGAACAATGTGAACAGGGTTCCCGAGACACCAAACGGGTGACTCGGTACACCATGCCATGGTGTATCTACCGCATCAGAGCCCACCTCTCGGGTCAGCGCTACGCACGGCCGCCAACACATAACCTACAAACACCAAAAACTAGTTGCAACTCCTGGACAGAGTACTAGGGTGCTTAAGAAGCCGAGAGGGTCAATTAAGGATCCCAATGCATGGTAGTAACTGGCCTCTCATCGATACCTTTACCAAAACATGTTCAACACATCCCTCACATTACCGACGTAATCATTTCACTCTAGCCCATCACCCAGATGAACCAGACCTGACACAAATCTAAGCATAGCAGGCATAGCAAGGTAGGAAACACCTACATGGCTCAATCAACTCCTACACATGCTAGTGGGTTTCATCTAATTACTGTGGCAATGACATGTCATGCAGAGGATAAGGGTTCAACTACCGCACTACATTGTTGTCTTAATATCGTAAATGAGAGCAGGAGCGAGAACATGGGATTGTATCGATATGATCAATGGGGCTGCTTGCCTGATGGAGTAGTAGTAGGGTACTGCCCTTTAGTTGGATACTCGAGAATATCCTCGGAGGCAGAACCTACCATGAAAGACATCACAGAACACAATCATCACATGGCAATATGCAATAATATGATGCATGCTATGACATGGCAATATGAGGTGTCCTGGCTAATGCATTGTGAAACAAGTTGGTTTGAGTCCATTTGAATCAAAAGTTCAAATGGAAGCTTATGTTATGAAGTCATATAAGTGTATTTGTTTGTCTCACCTAAACAGCAAGGTTAAAGTGTTTTGTCATGCACGAAACCATTACAGATGGAAAGATTGAATTTTTCTGATCAAATTTCGTATATAAATCTTTGCATTTGGAGTTACAGATTAAAAGTTATGAATTTTTGAAGTTTGTAGTATTTTCTGGAATTTCCTGTATAAGAATAATTCCAGTAATTGAATTAATGCATCAGCATTGCGTCAGGGTGACGTCAGTGGTCAACGGAGCCGGTCCAGGTCAAACCTGACTAGTGGGACCCGCATGTCAATAGTTAATTAACTAGCTAAATTTAGTTAGTGCTAATCTAAGTTAATTAGCAGAGCGGTCCCACTTGTCATAGACTCAGGGGGAGTCAACAGATGCCCACACGGAGTCAACCAGGGTCAAACGGGGTCAAACTCGCTGGCGTTTAGCCGCCGGCGAGGCCAGACTGGACGCGGCGGGGCAGTGCGGGTTTCGTGCTCCAGCGACCAAATGGACGGCCGAGGGCATCTACGCGTAGCTGGGAGCAAGCCGCGTCATTTGGTGGCAGTGGTGGAGCTCGGGGTGGCCGGAAACATCTCCGGCGATGAGCTATTCGGCTGCCGGAGCTCGGGTGAGATCGAACCCGAGGCTACGGGGCACGGCGAGGTGTGTGGAGTGGTGCTACGGGTTCCTGCGAGTGCGGTGAGTGTGTTAGACGTGGTGGTGTGGCCGGTGGGTAGCTGGAGTCACGTCGGCGACGAGCTCGGCGGCGGCGGGTGCGGGTGAGCTTGGTGCGGTGCATACGGTGCACGAGAGAGGTAACGGAGAGGGGGAGGAAGGAGCAGGGCTCACGGTGATCGCAGCAAGCGTCGAAGCGGGCTCGGGGAAGGCCGGAGCTAAGTGGGGCGACGATGGCGATCTCAGCGGTTGGAGTTGGGGAAGACGGGGTCGGGGGCCACTCCATAGCGGGCGAGCGCTCGGGGCTCGGCCTTCTCGACGTGGACGACGACTGCGGAGCGAACGGACACGGCAGCGCGGCACGGGGACGACGGCAGACGCGGGTTTCATGGTCGCGCGGGCGCGGCAGCATCGGCCATGGTGCGGGAGAGCGAGGGAGAGGAGCTGGGGAGGAAGGGGTGTGTCTACGAGCTCGGGGGAGGAGTGGGTGACCGACCCATGGCCGCAGAACGACGAGGAGAGGAAGCAGGGCGGCGGGCGGCTGCATGGCGCATGCTGGTGCCGGCGTCGAGCACCTGCCTGCCTGCCTGGCCGAGTCAAGCAGCTCGCTGGAGCGGTTGCTGGGCTGGGCCGGCTAGGTGGGCCTGCTAGGTGAGCGCCTGGTAAGTCCTCTGCTCTCTGCTTTTGTTTTACTTTTTTATTTGTTCCTGTTCTGTGTTTTGAAATAGTAAAAATACTATTCCATTTAGGAAACACCTGAAAATATTCTGAGGCACATTTGAAATTATTCTCAACAGCCTAAAAATACCTTCAAGATTATTTGGGCATTTTAAAATATTTATAGGATTTAAATTACCCAAATGCAAATAGTAATGATTTAATCCAATGACCTTATGTGTCCTGGAAAAAATGTGAAACCATTTTGTCAGAGGTTCTAACCCAAAACAAAAAGGTGGACTTTTTAGAAGGGCATTTCAGGTTCATTGAAAAAGATTTTAGTAAACCCTAGTTATTTCTAGGGGGTGCTGGGGGTTCTGTCATCCCCATTTCAGTTTTCTGGAAGAGTAGACATGATGCAACACTCTAATGCATGAACTAGCTAGGGTGTGACAACTCACCCCCACTCAAAAGAATCTCGTCCCCAGATTTAGGATCCGTTGGGAAGAAGGTGGGGTACTCAAGTCGAAGACGATCCTCCCTTTTCCAAGTGGCTTCTTTTTCAGAGTGGTGTGACCATTGAACCTTGAGAAACTTGATGTTATGGCATCGAGTGGTACGCTCGGCTTGATCTAGGATACGAACGGGATATTCCCGATAGTGAGATTATCTTGGAGATCAAGTGTTTCGTGGTCCACTCCACGAATAGGATCCGCGAAGCAACACCGGAGTTGAGAAACGTGGAAGACATCGTGGACTCTGGAAAGATGCGGAGGTAGTTCCAATAGGTAGGCAACTTCTCGTTTCGCAAGAATGCGAAAAGGTCCAATGTAACGAGGAGCCAATTTGCATTTGATACCGAAACAATGGGTTCCCTTTAAAGGAGTAACCCGAAGGTAAGCCTTCTCGCCGACTTCATAAGTCATGAGCTTATGTTTGCGGTCATATTGGCTCTTTTGACGAGATTGTGCTGTTTTCAATTTCTCACGAATAACACGAACCAGCTCTTCTGCTTCCTGAATCATATCTGGGCCAAAGAGTTGTCTTTCCCCAGTTTCTGACTAGTTAAGAGGCGTTCGACATTTTCATCCATAGAGAACTTCGAAAGGAGCTTTGCCCAAGCTAGCTTGATAACTATTGTTATAAGCGAACTCCGCGAATGGAAGGCATTTCTCCCATTCCATACCGAAAGAGATGACAGAAGCTCGGAGCATATCCTCCAGAATTTGATTGACTCGTTCTACTTGACCACTTGATTGGGGGTGGAAGGCGGTGCTAAAGGAGAGACGAGTTCCCATAGCATTTTGGGAACTTTCCCAAAATTGAGAGGTGAAGAGACTCCCACGGTCTGAGTTAATTTCCTATTGGACACCATGAAGAGACACTATTCGGGAGATGTATAAGTCAGCTAGCTAGCTAGCGGTGATACTCTCACGAACAGGTAGGAAGTGGGCTACTTTGGAAAGACGGTCGATCACGACGAAGATAGCATTATTCCCTTTCTTGGTCTTGGGAAACCCGGTAATGAAATCCATACTGATTTTATCCCATTTCCATTCAGGAGTAGCCAAAGGTTGAAGGGTGCCAGCAGGTCGTTGATGCTCTGCTTTAACATGATGACAGACATCACAACTAGCAATGTATTGAGCAATTTCTCTCTTCATCCTAGTCCACCAAAACCTCTGGCGTAGGTCTTGATACATCTTACTACTACCGGGATGAATGGTGAGAGGGGATTCATGAGCTTCCTTAAGGATCAGTTGTCGTAGTTGTTGTTTCTTGGGAACCACTAGGCGGTTCTCAAAGAAGACAACACCTTGATCGTTCACAAAGAAACACGTAGCAGCTCCGCTAGCAATGTTCTGCTTGATTCGAGATATCCCCTTGTCATACCGCTGGGCGGTTATGATCTGATCCATAAGGGTTGGTTTCACCACCAAGGTAGATAGGAATCCCGGAGGAACAATGTGAAGATTAAGCTTCCGAAATTCCTCATGGAGAAGAGGTTGACCTTGTTGTAACATCATGTTGCTACAATAGGATTTACGACTTCGTGCATCAGCCATAGCATTGGCTTTCCCCGGGGTGTAGGTTATCCCTAAGTCGTAATCTGAGATCAACTCAACCCAACGTCTTTGCCTGAGATTTAAATCCGGTTGGGTGAAGATATATTTCATACTTTGGTGATCAGTGAAGATCTCGCAATGATTACCGAGAAGGTAATGTCGCCAAGTTTTAAGTGCATGGACTACAGCTGCAAGCTCTAGATCATGTGTGGGATAGTTTTCCTCGTGTGGGTGTAATTACCGTGAAGCATAGGCAATTACCTGACGATTTTGCATGAGTATGCAACCTAGTCCTTGTCGTGAGGCGTCACAATAGATAATAAAGTCCTTGGAGAAATCTGGTGGTACCAGTACGGGAGCAGATGTCAGGCGTCTTTTCAGTTCCTGAAAGCTAAACTCGCACTGTGGGGTCCACTCGAACTTTTTATCTTTCTTGAGGAGTTCAGTTAGAGGTTTAGCAACCTTGGTGAAATTCTCGACGAAGCGGCAACAATCGCTCGCTAAGCCAAGGAAGCTCCGAACTTGCTTGACCGTTTCAGGTGGAGTCCAATCAAGGACGGCTTGAACTCGCTCGGGATTGACAGCAATACCCTTACCAGAGATTACATGGCCTAGATAGGTCACTTCTAGCAACCAAAATTCACACTTGGAGAATTTGGCATAAAGGCAATGCTCTCGAAGTTTCGTCAATACCAGCCTTAGATGTTCAGCATGTTCTTCCTCACTCTTGGAGTAGATGAGTATATCATCGAGGTATAACATGATGAATTTATCAAAATACTCCATGAAGACCGAGTTCATTAACCGAGAGAAGGTGGCTGGGGCATTGATTAAACCGAAGGACATAACGGTGTACTCGTATTGGCCATAACGAGTAACAAAGGTCGTTTTGGGAATGTCCCCGTTTTTTATTTTGATTTGATGGTAGCCCAACCTCAAATCCATTTTGGAAAAGACTGAGGATCCAGCGAGCTGGTCATACAGATCATTGATCCTGGGGAGCGGATACTTGTTCTTGATAGTGACCAAGTTGACAGGTCGGTAATCTACAACCATCCAATCCATTCCATCCTTCTTCTTGACGAAGAGGACGGGGCAAGCCCAAGGAGAAGAACTAGGACGGATGAAACCCTTTTTCAAGGACTCATCGAGTTGAATCTTAAGCTCGGCTAGTTCTAAGGGTGCCATCTTATAGGGTCTTCCAGAAATTGGGACGGTTCCTGGAACAAGGTCTATCACGAACTCGACATCCCTGTCAGGTGGAACACCTGGCAGTTCTTCTGGAAAGACATCCGGGAAGTCTCGGACTACCGGAATATCTTCAAGGTCTGGAAGGGGGTTGGCATTTAGGGAGTAAAGCTGGCGCTTGGCCACTCGAGTTAAGACATTGACTGTCTTGCCCGATGGGTGAGTAAGTTGAACGGTTCTAGTGGCACAGTCAATCTTAGCATAGTGAGCTGACATCCAGTCCATACCCAAGATGATGTTTATGTCCGAGTACTTGAGAGCTATTAAGGATGCAAGGAAGACAAGTCTATCGACAAGAATTTCATTCCCATGGCTTACTCTAGAAGTTTGCCATTTGGAACCCGGAGTTTGAATTAGCATGGAAGTGGGCATGTCACAGAATGGCGTGTTATGCAATCGAGCATAGCTCTCAGATATGAATGAATGAGATGCTCCAGTATCAAAAAGAATAGATGCCGGATGGCAATTAACAAGGAGCGTACCAAGGACGACGTTAGGATCATCATGAGCCTCCTCAGCTGAGACATAGTTGACATGGCCACGTGTAGTGGTGGCTGGCTTGGTGTAGAATGTCTTTCCCGCTGGCTTACCACGGCCAACGGACTTTCCAGACTGGTTGGGGTTGTTGTTCTAGGGACACTCTCGACTGTATTGACCCGGCTCTCCACACTTGAAACATGTCACAATATTGGGGCATGGATCAGCATTAGCAGCGGGGCCGCCATAGGCCTTAGGCGGTGCAAACTGTTGGTTGGGGCGAGGCGCCTCAAAGGATGGCCTCGGGATGAACCTGGGTGGCAGCGCTGTGTTTGGAATCCATACCCGGCGCTTCTGAGATCCAGAGCCGGATGAAGAACCAAAAGCATGGGAGTGCTTGCGTGAAGCGTCATAGTCAGTCTGAGCTGTCTCAGCACTAACGGCCTTATTAACCAGCTTCTAGAAGGAGGTGCACTCGTGCAGACAAAGATCATGGTGAAGCTCGGGGCTAAGTCCCTTGCGGAACCTTGCCTGCTTCTTAGCGTCGGTGGATACCTCTTCGGGAGCATAACGTGCTAGGTTTCCAAACTCATGGCTGTATGCATCCACAGTCAGCCTGCCTTGGGTGAAATTGCAGAACTCTTCCCTCTTACGATCCATGAGACCTTCCGGGATGTGATGCTCACGAAGAGCCTCACTGAATTAAGCCGAAGTAGTGATTTGGCCGACCCGGCGCATAGCCTGAAAGTTTTCCCACCAAAGGCTAGCAGGGCCTTCGAGGTGATAGGCAGCATAGGTAACCTTATCAGCTTCGGCTACGTTGGCAGAACGTAGCTTATGGGTGATGTTGCGAAGCCAATCATCCGCATCGAGGGGCTCGACGGAATGATTAAACTTTGGTGGATACAACTTGATAAAGTCATTGATTGACACCAAGTCGTTTCTCTGATGGCGTGGAGTGTCCTGCTCAATCCGCTGCAGCAAGCGGTTAGTCTCGCCCTTGTTTCTTTCTGCCTCCAGCATAACTTCGGCCAGAGAAGGCGGGTGAGGCAGATTCCCATCCCTAGCTGCACTGGCTTCCCCCTGCTCCGGGGCAGCGGGGTTGCTGCGGGTGTTGACCATCCTAGGAAAACAAGACAATGGTTTAGACAAGGATGGCACAATCTTGGCAAGGAAGTGCGGAATGTAATGGATAACATGGAATGCTGAGATGTTCATTGCACGACATGGTAATATAGAAACTGCCATATATATACCATTGGTCATATACACCGTACATAGTTTAGTACAAGCCCAGGATGGAGTAGAACTACAGTGAAAGACGTTACATCTCATCGGAGGCATTCCAAGATCCTATACATTATTTTCTACACCTCCGGAGCATGATACACACCAAGTCGTATCCCACGGGTCACGCGGGACTGTGGAGAATACAACTATTACAGTACTAGTGAAACTACTACTAGCTCAGACAGCTCCGTAGTAATCCTCATAAAAGTCACCACCAAAGCCTGGAAGCGGAACATGATCATGTGGGAACAGACGGTCATGTGGAGCTTGCGGGCCATAGGGACTCGGATGTGGCCTTGGTCCAACAAACGGTGGCAGACGGGGACCACGAGGAGGGGTGATGCCTCCTACATCACGCAAGTCCATACAATCTGGCAATCCAGACCGCACGGGGTATAGGTCCCCCATGTCCATGTATCCAACCTGCACAGCAGGTGCAAACCGGGTCAAAGTGGCCCAGTGGTCAGAACGAGAGTTGAAAAGCTCCATCTGCAAGGCCCGATTTTTGCGGTCCTTGTCCTCGAGCATCTCGGCAGTGGTGCGGAGTAGTGAATCCTCATGTGTAGAGTCACAGTACAATGCCTGATAGTACCCCTGTGCCCCAGGGAGTGAGGATGGCATGTAGCGAAAATCAGTGTTCTGAAGCAAGGCAGTTCTGGCTCGAATGATAGTCATCATTGAGTAAGCTGCATCCTGCACGAACATCTCGATAGTAACCCCAAGTCCATAAGAGCAGTGAAGGGGTTCAGTGGCTCCAGGATAAGAGGGGTATATCCTGACAATACAAAGGTATTGGCTCTGATTGAACTCTCGGAACTGCTCATCGACGGTATACTCCGGATACCATCGATAGCCTGTCTCGACCATCACTCGGACCAACATGGCCGTTTGACCAGGTACATCGAGGCACCTTGTCAGACGAACCACTTGGTTCTGGGAATGGGTGGCCATCTGAAAGCACAGAATAATGCAAAGGCATTAGAATTTTCTAGGAGAAATCGGACAGCATAACGGCTATAAATGCTCAGAAAAAGATTTGAGACATTCACAACAGTTTGCAAAACCACTCAACAACATCATATCAAGGTTCTGGTCCAACTGGAAACATACTAAAAGTAGTAGAAACTGAACTGAGGCTTGAACCCACAATCCTATATGTTACTACGGATTAGTAACACGTGAACCTGATTGAAAGAAGAGAGCCTAGTCCTTAACCCACGTAGAATGAGAAGAGAATGACTCAGATCAGAGGGCATAAGGTAAAGGAGTAAAAGAGCCTTACGTTCCCTCCCACAATCAATTCCCCTACATATAACGAAAGCATTTCTAGACTCGACATCGACCAGTTTGGCTCAACGAACCTACACGCAGTCCGGCTCTGATGCCAACGTTGTCAGGACCCCGATTCCAAGTCACACCGATCTAGCCCGTAACACCTCATATCACTTTGCAGCCTCACGCACGGTATTCCTACGGGTGTCGCTAGCATCCATATGACAGAGAACCCGGGCCGACATGGCAAGTCGTGAACCCAAAGCGGCACTAACCTATGGGGACAGGCATACATGAATCACATCGAGCATGTCGGTCAGCAGCGTGTGAATCCGGGCTGTAGCACTGGGCTAACAGGACTCTGGGAACCCGGGCTATAGCAGGCTAGGCAGGACTCCGGATGTCACCGCATGACATTTCCCCGAAGGGACAGACACAGGAACGAAGTGAAACACATGCCGGCCAGTCAAGTGTCCTAAGCAGTAGTGCTAGGCTAGCAGGACTCCGGTGAACCGGGTTGTAGCGGACTACTATGGCTCATAGAAGCACTAGACTACATTTCCCCATAAGAGAGGCTGCCAAGGATAAACAACTAGATCGTCGGATCACACACATACCAAGCATTTCAATCATACACACAATATGCTCGATATGTGTAAATACAAGATGGCATCACAACAAAACTCTACAACTCAAAGTACTTTATTTAAAGGCTCCAAAGAGCCATACATAACATGTTCATACAGGTAGGGGTCACATGACCCGACACTCAAGTCATACAAGCATACAAGCACATGTGGAAGCAAACTAGTCTAAGTACAGACATTAGAAAGAAAGAAGGCTTGACGAAGCTTGTCTATCTACATAGGGCCCTCCATGGCCAGAATCACCACCTAGGTGGCAAGTCACTCATCGACGTAGAGGTCTACGTAAAACCTGTCGGAGGGGCGGTGTTGTCGTCTGAAAACAGTAATTAAAGCAACATGAGTACAAAGGTACTCAACAAGTCTTACAACAGATCCTACTATACATGCTCATTCTCAAGAAGGTGGTGGAGTTGTTGCAGCAAGCCAGCTTTGACTCTTGGCTAGGGTATCCTATGGGACACCACTTGTAAAATAGTTTCGCACACGAGTCCACTAATCACCAACACAATACTCCACCATGGATCCTCCCTCGTCATCCTACGAGAGGGCCATCCGCGGTACTCACACTTATCTTGAGTCTTTTAGTAGTAACCATTAACTTGTCTATGAACTGTATAGGCATCCAAGTAGTCCTTTACCGCGGACGCGACTATTCGAATAGATGATGTTAACCCTGCAAGGTGTACTTCTTCATACACGCTCTCACCACTTACCGTCGTTTACACGACATGTACTCGGCAACCTTCAAGCGGAAGCCCAACGAGGGTGTCGGCCACGGCCTACCTAAACACTCAAGTCTCTAGTCTAGGTTTATCGCCTATCCAGGTTCCATCCGCAGGGAGTCCGGCCGAGGTTTCCACATACGGCCTCGAACGATGTGAACAGGGTTCCCGAGACACCAAACGGCTGACTCGGTACACCGTGCCACGGTGTATCTACCGCATCATAGCCCACCCCTAGGATCAGCGCTACGCACGGCCGCCAACACATAACTTACAAATACCAGAAACTAGTTACAACTCCTGGACAGAGTACTAGGGTGGTTAAGATGCCGAGAGGGTCTATTAAGGATCCCAATGCATGGTAGTAATTGATTCTTAAATCACACATACAGATCTCAGTTCTTAAGGACGGCCTCAATGAAACAACCCACCATGCACTCCTACATGGCCTCTCATCGATACCTTTACCAAAACATGTTCAACACATCCCTCACATTACCGACGTAATCATTTCACTCTAGCCCATCACCCAGATGAACCAGACCTGACACAACTCTAAGTATAGCAGGCATAGCAAGGTAGGAAACACATACATGGCTCAATCAACTCCTACACATGCTAGTGGGTTTCATCTAGTTACGGTGGCAATGACAGGTCATGCACAGGATAAGGGTTCAAATACCGCAGCACACAGCAGTTTGAAACGTTGTTGTCTTAATGCAGTAAATGAGAGCAGGAGCAAGAACATGGGATTGTATCGATATGATCGATGGGGCTGCTTGCCTGATGGAGTAGTAGTAGGGTACTGCCCTTCAGTTGGATACTCGAGAATATCCTCGGAGGCAGAACCTACCACGAAAGACATCACAGAACACAGTCATAACATGGCAATATGAAACAATATGATGCATGCTATGACATGGCAATATGAGGTGTCCTGGCTAATGCATTGTGAAACAAGTTGGTTTGAGTCCATTTGAATCAAAGGTTCAAATGGAAGCTTATGTTATTAAGTCATATAAGTGCATTTGCTTGTTTCACCTAAACAGCAAGGTTAAAGTGTTTTGTCATGCATGAAACCATTACAGATGGAAATATTGAATTTTTCTGATCAAATTTCATATATAAATCCTTGCATTTGGAGTTACAGATTAAAAGTTATGAATTTTTGAAGTTTGTAGTATTTTCTGGAATTTCATGTATAAGAATAATTCCAGTAATTGAATTAATGCGTCAGCATTGTGTCAGGGTGATGTCAGTGGTCAACAGAGCTAGTCCAGGTCAAACCTAACTAGTGGGACCCGCATGTCAGTAGTTAATTAACTAGCTAAATTTAGTTAGTGCTAATCTAAGTTAACTAGCAGAGCGGTCCCACTTGTCATAGACCCAGGGGGAGTCAACCTGGGCCCACACGGAGTCAACCAGGGTCAAACAGGGTTAAACTTGCCGACGTTTAGCCGCCGGCGAGGCCAGACGCGGCGGGGCAGTGCGGGTTTCGTGCTCCGGTGACCAAATGGACGGCGGAGGGCATCTACGCGTAGCTGGGAGCAAGCCGCGTCGTTTGGTGGTAGTGGTGGAGCTTGGGGTGGCCAGAAACGTCACCGGCGATGAGCTGTGCAGCTGTCGGAGCTCGGGTGAGGTCGAACCCGAGGCTACGGGGCACGGCGAGGCGCGTGGAGTGGTGCTACGGGTTCGTGCGAGTGCGGTGAGTGTGTTAGATGCGGTGGTGTGGCCGGTGGGTGGCCGGAGTCACATCGGCGACGAGCTCGGCGGCGATGGGTGCGGGTGAGCTTGGTGCGGTGCATACGGTGCACGAGAGAGGTAACGGAGAGGGGGAGGACGGAGCAGGGCTCACGGTGATCGCAGCAAGCATCAAAGCGGGCTCGGGGAAGGCCGGAGCTGAGCGGGGCAACGATGGTGATCTCGGCGGCCGGAGTTGGGGAAGACGGGGTCGGGGTGACTCTAGAGCGGGCGAGCGCTCGGGGCTCCCCTGCTCGACGTGGACGACGACTGCGGAGTGAACGGACACGGCAGCGGGCACGGGGACGATGGTGGACGCGGGTTTCACGGTGGCGCGGGCACAGCAGCGTCGGCCATGGTGCGGGAGAGCGAGGGAGAGGAGCTGGGAAGGAAGGGGTGTGTCTGCGAGCTCGGGGGAGGAGTGGGTGACCGACCCAGGGAAGCAGAACGGCGAGGGGAGGAAGCAGGGCAGCGGGCAGCTGTGTGGCGCGCGCTGGTGCCGACGTCGAGCACCTACCTGCCTGCTTGGCCGAGTCAAGCTGCGCTGTAGCGGTTGCTGGGCTTGGCTGGCTAGGTGGGCCTGCTAGGTGAGCGTCAGGTAAGTCCTCTGCTCTCTGCTTTTGTTTTTATTTTTTATTTGTTCCTGTTCTGTGTTTTGAAATAGTAAAAATGCTATTCCATTTAGGAAAAACCATAAAATATTCAGAGGAACATTTGAAATTATTCTCAACAGCCTAAAAATACCTTCAAGATTATTTGGGCATTTTAAAATATTTATAGGATTTAAATTGCCCAAATGCAAATAGTAATGATTTAATCCAATGACCTTATGTGTCCTACAAAAATGTGAACCCATTTTGTGAGAGGTTCTAACGCAAAACAAAAAGGGTGGACTTTTTAGAAGGGCATTTCAGGTTCACTGAAAAAGATTTTAGTAAACCCTAGTTATTTCCTGGGGGTGATGGGGGTTCTGTCATCCCCATTTTAGTTTTCTGAAAGAGTAGACATGATGCAACACTCTAATGCATGAACTAGCTAGGGTGTGACACTTATGTTCTATTACAGGCTGGATTTTCATGATCTGCCCCCGGACTCCCTTCTTCACATCTCGTCATTTATTGTCGTTTGTGAGGACTTCCTCCGCATTACCCCTCACTTCGGCTTGTGGCTCAAGACCTTCGATGTGAAGCCGAAGATGGTCGAGGGACAGTACTCAGCGTGTGGAGGTGCTTTAATAAGAAAAATTGCTAATGTTCCATGGCCAAAGGGTTCCTTTCCAGAGGTGTCCAGATTGTGGCACGGGAGTGGTTTTACGTCACAGCTCCCCGAAGTGCCAAGTGGGTAGCTGCCCCACCTTTCGCTCGGGCCCCCCACCACAACTAATGTCATGGATCAGCAGGGGATTGAGCTGGGGTCCAGCCAAGGATGTGCTAATACTGCAGAGCCGTATCCGAGATCTCTTCGAGGGAGATTTCAGTCTGGTTATGGTAATGCAAGTCATGCTGGTTCGTCGAGTCCAGCCTTGCAAATGCCGGCCCCTCCGCATGTGGGAATTCAACCCAGAAGGACCGCGCACTATTCAGAATTTCCTTAGCATGACGCACGAGGAGATGTACAAATCGTTCTTCGGACCCCAAATAGAGTGTCTGGACACTACCGAGGACGTGGGCCTGAGCAGCAACCGCACCGCTGCCCAAGTAAGTAATCCCATGGCCGAACACACTGTCCTTTTATTTATCATGACATCATTCTGAAGAATCGCTCTTTGACCAGGACTGGATAACAAAGGCGAAGATGATCCGGTGTTCGGCCCCCCTTCCTGAAGGCTTGGACAATCCGGTGCCGGAAAAGATGCTTGAGCCAGCACCTTGTCCGGTGCCCTCAAAGGAAGATGAAGGGGGGAATAAAGAGGGCGAAAGCGGGCCTCCATCTCTACCTATTCCAACCGAGGGAATGAGCGCCTCCGCAAGGGAGGATAACCAAGGGGAAGAATCTGACATTGTCTCTCTCCGGGGAAGGAAGAGGACTACCTCCAAAAATCCGGAAATCAAGGTTTCCAAATGGGAGAAGAAATCTCCGCCAGAGGGTCCTGCCTCGGAGGGTGTTCTTGCCGCACAACGTCTGCGTGGGGATCAGCCCTCTAACGAACTGTAAGTAATCAAAAGGTATTTAATAGTGAAGATATCCTACCTTCCTTCCGAGGAAAATAACCAAAGTATTTATCTTGCAGTTCGGAACTTAGCCCTTCTCAGCTGAGCTCATCTTCGGGGGATCTTCTTCCAGAGATGATGGAGAGCGAAACGCCTCCCCCTGCCACACCGCCTTACGACGCAAGCGACCCTGAGGTGTCGTCGCGGAGGGATTCTCCTGATCCGGCAAGGCCAGAAGGTAATCCTATGGCCACCCGAAGTCCTCAGTATCCGGCTCTTGAGGAGAGAAATCAAAAGAGTTCGTCATCCTCTGGTTCGCGGTCGGATGTATGGAGGTATCTGCTGGAGAAGGCGGCTAAGGGAGTCCTGGATTAGGGGGTGTTCAGGTAGCCGGACTATACCTTCAGCCGGACTCTAGGACTATGAAGATACAAGATTGAAGACTTTGCCCCGTGTCCGGATGGAACTTTCCTTGGCGTGGAAGGCAAGCTTGGCGATGTGGATATTCAAGATCTCCTACCATTGTAACCGACTTTGTGTAACCCTAACCCTATCCGGTGTCTATATAAACCGGAGGGTTCTAGTCCGTAGGACGACTTCATTATACAACAATCATACCATAGGCTAGCTTCTAGGGTTTAGCCTCCTTGATCTCGTGGTAGATCTACTCTTGTACTACCCATATCATCAATATTAATCAAGCAGGATTAGGGTTTTACCTCCATCGAGAGGGCCCGAACCTGGGTAAAAACATCGTGTCCCTTGTCTCCTGTTACCATCCGCCTAGACGCACAGTTCGGGACCCCCTACCCGAGATCCGCCGGTTTTGACACCAACATTGGTGCTTTCATTGAGAGTTCCTCTATGTCATCACTTTTAGGCCCAGTGGCTCCTTTGATTATCAACGACGATGCGGTCCAGGGTGAGACTTTTCTCCCCGGACAGATCTTCATCTTCGGTGGCTTCGCACTACGGGCCAATTCGCTTGGCCACCTGGAGCAGATCGAAAGCTACGCCCCTGGCCATCAGGTCAGGTTTGGAAGCTTAAACTACATGGCAGACATCCGCGGGGATTTGATCTTTGACGGATTCGAGCCACAGCCGAGCGCGCCGCACTGTTTTGAGAGGCATGATCTTGCTCTGCCGCCGAACAGTGCCTTGGAGGCCGCACGCGCACCGGTTCCTACCCTTAATCCGGAGCCTATTGCGCCAATTGAGGACGAGCGGCTGGACGTCACCTCAGGGGCTACGATCTCAAAGGTGATCGAGCCGAACGTCAGCCCCGCGTTCTGCGTGACCCGTGACTCCGAGGATCCGGATTCCTCTCCGGACTCCGAACCCCCCGCGCCCCTACCGATCGAATCCGATTGGGCGCCGATAATGGAGTTCACCGCAGCGGACATCTTTCAGCACTCGCCCTTCGGCGACATCCTGAACTCACTAAAGTCTCTCTCTTTATCAGGAGAGGTATGGCCAGACTACGGTCAGCAAGGATGGGATGCGGACGACGAAGAAATTTGAAGCCCACCCACAACCCACTTTGTAGCCACTGTCGACAATTTAACCGACATGCTTGACTTCGACTCCGAAGACATCGACGGTATGGACGATGATGCAGGAGACGAATAGGAACCAGCACCTGTAGGGCGCTGGAAGGCCACCTCGTCATATGATATATGCATGGTGGATACTCCAAAAGATGGAGATGGCGATGGAACAGCGGAGGATGACACCTCCAAGAAACAGCCAAAGCGCCAGCGTCAGCGGCGCCGCTCTAAATCCCGCCAAAGCAAAAACGGTGATTCCGCCACAGGAGATAATACTACCCAGAATAGCGCTAAAGAACACCCCCTACAGCAAGATTCGGCACAAGAAGATGGAGAAGCCAGCCCTCATGAGAGAGCAGCAGACCGAGAGGTTGAGGATGATAACTATATGCCTCCCTCCGAAGACGAGGCAAGCCTCGACGACGACGAATTCGTCGTACCATCGGACCCCGCCGAACAAGAGTGTTTCAAACGCAGGCTTTTAGCCACGGCAAGCAGCCTCAAGAAAAAGCAGCAACAGCTTAGAGCTGATCAAGATTTGCTAGCCGACAGGAAAAGCCGAAGTCCATGGCAGCCCTCATGACACTCATGACCCGCTTTTGCGTGGGAGAAGACAGCTGGCTAGCTCGCAGTAACAACTTAGCAAAGAACCCTGGTAATTCGGATACCAAGGACAAAAGTGGCAGGACACGTCAGAATAAGCAAAAGCGCCGCGTTAGCAGCGACAGCAATGAAGACACGGCAGTTAATGCCGGATTCAGAGGCTATAAATCCGGTCAGCGGAAAAAGCCATTCAAAAAGAATACTCAGGGCCCGTCCAGTTTGGACCGAATACTCAACCGCTTGTGCCAGATACATGGCACCCCCGAAAGGCCAGCCAATCACACCAACAGGGATTGTTGGGTGTTCAAGCAGGCAGGCAAGCTAAGAGCTGAAAATAAAGACAAGGGGCTGCATAGTGATGACGAGGAGGAGCCCAGGCCGCCGAACAACAGTGGACAGAAGGGTTTTCCCCCACAAGTGCGGACGGTGAACATGATATACGCAACCCACGTTCCCAAGAGGGAGCAGAAGCGTGTGCTACGGGACGTATACGCGATGGAGCCAGTCGCCCCAAAGTTCAACCCATGGTCCTCCTGCCCGATCACTTTTGATCGAAGGGACCACCCCACTAGCATCCGTCACGGCGACTTTGCCGCATTGGTTCTCGACCCAATTATCGACGGATTTCATCTCGCAAGAGTCCTCATGGACGGCGGAAGTAGCCTGAACCTGCTTTACCAGGATACAGTGCGGAAAATGGGCATAGATCCCTTGAGGATTAAGCCCACAAAAACGACCTTTAAAGGCATTATACCAGGTGTAGAGGCCAACTGTATAGGCTCAGTAACACTTGAAGTGGTCTTCGGGTCTCCGGACAATTTCCGAAGCGAAGAGTTAATCTTCGATATAGTCCCGTTTCGCAGTGGCTATCACGCCCTGCTCGGGCGAACCGCATTTGCAAAGTTCAATGCGGTACCGCACTACGCATATCTCAAGCTCAAGATGCCAGGCCCTCGAGGAGTAATCATGGTCAACGGAAACACCGAACGCTCCCTCCGTACGGAGGAGCACACGGCGGCCCTCGCAGCGGAAGTACAAAGCAGCCTTCTTAGGCAATTCTCCAGTCCGGCCGTTAAAAAGCTAGACACTGCCAAGCGTGCCCGGAGTAACCTACAACAAGACCGCCTGGCACGTTCTGAGCAGGCGTAGCAATGCGGCCCCAACCCCAGCCCTCGCGACATAGCGAAACCAGTGCCTCGCGTACATAACTACGCTCTTGAAATACCATGGGCGCAGTGGAAGGGGCACAATAAAGGCAAACCCAAAATACGGCTTAAAACATACTAGGGGCTGCCGAATTCTTTTTTTAATTTTCTCTTACTTTCAGGACTCCATACTACGGACGACCTGTTCGGCAATTCAACTGCCGCACAAACGATGCAAGATCCAGGGAAGCAGACAAGCCATGCCGCATTATGGAACTCCCAGGTGATCTCTATTACGAGCAGTATACCTGTTTTGGCATACAGTTCTGCGGCCTGCTCCTGGCCAGGACATGTTAAATAGCCCAATATCTTGTGCTTATCGCGTTACTTGTATCGTTCTGCTTTGATAGCAGCCTTTCTATTAACAATGCATAGCTTTTTGTCTATTTTTTGCATTATCCTCCTTTCATATATATGTTTATTAAATGACATGTTGCACCCGTACACCATGGTACGGCAAACACGCCAGCGGCTTCAGTACCCCTCAATATGGTGTGAGAAGCCCGTACACTTTCACAAGTGCGGCACCCCAAACTTATAGAACTATATGCATCGGCTCCGAATCATGATTTCGGTCAATAGTTGGGTTTGCCCGGCTACTATGTTTTGGTGCCTTACGTTCCGCTATATCGGCTAAGGTAGCACTAGGAGAACCACTGCGATTGTGCCCCAGTTGAGCTGGGTTAAGCACCTCAGTGGCGAAAGCTAAAACTGACTGTCATGATGAGGCGAGAGACCGGTCGCTGTTCGAGAGGTTTTTCGAGTCCCTAAAGACTTATGCCGCTTCGAGCGAGGAGCCGGCTTTGTCCGGCCAAGGCGTGGATAGCGCCCCGAACTCGGTCTTCCGAACTAGGGGCTTCGCCGAAATTTAAAATTATAGAGTTCTATGGCTAAGTGAGAGTGTTCCAGCATTATAGTCCGATTGCCTGGTTCGTTGTGCTGAGCGCCTCCCTCGAAGGACCCAACTATGGGAAAAAGAGCGCTCAGGTTTATCCCGAACACCCCAGCACTAGTGGCATGGG
Organism: Triticum urartu; assembly: GCF_003073215.2. Taxonomy (NCBI): domain Eukaryota; kingdom Viridiplantae; phylum Streptophyta; class Magnoliopsida; order Poales; family Poaceae; genus Triticum; species Triticum urartu. The sequence continues at coordinate 359,908,714 of NC_053023.1, forward strand.
GGAAGAAGCCGATGACTTGCCATCTCTCAATTCTTTGATAAACGGCCGCACAGAAAGTAATATTTTAAATTCAACAAGCATTGCTTAGCACATATGAACAAGTTTTCAGCGCATAGGATAAACACGAGCGAGTTCATTCAAAAATTACATCCTTGGTACACTCATCTGCCACAAGGCGGGCACCCGCAAGAACATCCTTATAGTAGTTCTCGGGCTTGCAATGCTCCTTCCCCGGTGGCGGCCCGTCCCTAACAAGCTTCTCACCGTCCAGCTTACCCCAGTGCACCTTTGCACGGGCAAGGGCCCTACGGGCACCTTCGATGCAGACGGAGCGCTTGATGACCTCGAGCCTTGGACAGGCCTCCACCAGCTGCAGCACCAGCCCAAAGTAGCTCCCAGGCATGGCCTCTCCGGGCCACAACCGAACTATGAAGCCCTTCATGGCCTGTTCGGCCACCTTGTGGAGCTCGACCAGCTGTTTCAGCTGGTCGCTCAAGGGCACAGGGTGTCCGGCCTCAGCATACTGAGACCAGAACACCTTCTCCGTCGAGCTGCCCTCTTCAGCTCGGTAGAATGGGCGGTGTCGGATACGCTGCGGGGAAGATCTGCGAATGCCCCTGGAGAGCTCTGGATTCGGGTAAGTAACAAGTAGTTTACTTTTATATTTCTGCTTTGCCTAAAGAATGCCTTACCCGCTGCTATCTTTTTCATCTCCTCCAACTCTTGGAGGGCCTTTTGGGCTTCAGCCCTGGCAGACTTGGCAGTCTCAAGGGCCGCCGCGAGCTCGGACGCTTGCGTCTTTGACTCAAGCTCCAGACTCTCATGTTTTTTCATGAGAGCCTGAAGCTCTTGCTGCACCTCGCCGACCCGGGCCTCAAGTTTCTCTCACTCGGTGCGCTCCGTGGCCGCTTTCTTTTCGGCCTCGGACAGCGCCTGCTTGAGGGTCGCCACCTCAGTCGTGGCCCCTACAATAAGCAGTACAATCCTATTATTTTTTGCAATCACGTATTTTTATAGGCACTTTTTCTGTAAGGTATTTCTTACCTTCTTTATCCTCGAGCGGCCGCTTGGCAAGGCCGAGCTCTTGCTCGGTCCGCTCGAGTCCCTGTTTCAGGGCATCCACCTCCGCAGTCAGTGCGGCGGTGGCTAGCAGCGAAGCCTGCATACGCATATTGACTCTTTGTTGTTAGACTCCTGCGAAATTTAATAGATCCTCTATTTGGCTTTTCTTTCCGAACGCCAAACAGAGCATCAGGGGCTACTGTCTATGCGGTTATATTCTTACATATTTTTTACTTACCTCGAAGCCTGTTAGAAGGCTAGCGCAAGCTTCACTCAGTCCGCTCTTGGCGGACTGAACCTTCTGGATCACCGTACTCATAATAGTACGGTGCTCCTCGTCGATGGAGGCGCCGTCAAGCACCTCCAGCAGATTGTCCGGCACCTCCGGTTGGACGGAGGCCACCGGCTCAGAAGGCTTGCTCCTCTTGGAAGGAGTTCGCCTACCGCGGTCCGGAACTGTTGAAGATTCCGGCGCGGTGTCCGGCACAAAGCCGGACTTGGAGCCCTGGGGGGTCTTGTCCCCTTTACTCCTGGAGTCCGGGAGGTCGCCTTGCGGCTCCTCCAGGACCACCTCCTCCTGCCCCGGAGCTCGTTGCGACGCCACTTCGGCGTCATCCACGGTGCGAGGGGAGACAGCGGGCAGAACTGAGTTCACGTCCGATGAATCCAGGGAGCCGCTCGACGACTCGTTGAGTTCGACCCGGGGCGGGCCGCATAATTATGTTCGACATTAGGGAAGGCTGTGCAACAAAGGAACGTCATGAGTTACTCTGATATCCGAATACTTACGATTTCGCCGGACACTTGGCCCTATCTAGCCACTCCTCTTCGTCCTCTTCGGCGTCGGGGGAGTAGTTCAGCGGAGGGGTCTTCCTCTTCCTGGACCCTTCGGCCTCCCCCGTTGGGGCGGCCATCCTTTTCTTTCCTCCCCCCGCTGGAGGGGGAGAGTGTTCTTCTTCCTCCTCCTCGTTCTCACGGGAGGAGAGCATCCCGGACTCCTCGGATGACAAGTCCGACACCACCACATTACGGGTACTCTTTCGAGTCCCCGTGGCCTTCTTCTTGTTGGCCTTCTTCTCCGGCACCACATAAGGCGCCGGAACCAACAGCTTCACTAGGAGAGCAGGGGCTGGGTTTTCGGGAAAGGGAGCCGGACAGTTAATCGATCCGGACTACGCCTGCCAAGCCTGTCAAAGGTGAGGGAGTTTAGATCCCACATAGAGTCAAACTATGAAGAAACTTAACATCCTGTAAAAGGTGAAAATAGCTTACCTCGCTAGCATGACGCTGCGAGCTGTATCCGCGGTCCTCGGAAGCGGATGTGGGAGCCTCCGCGCCTTTGGTTAGCACCTTCCAGACGTCTTCATACGTCGTGTCGAAGAGCCGATTAAGGGTTTGGTGCTGCGCTGGGTCGAACTCCCACAGATTAAAGCCCCGTTGTTGACACGGGAGGATCCGGCGAACGAGCATAACCTGGACTACATTGACAAGCTTGATCGGCTTGCTCACCAGGGACTGGATGCATGTCTACAATCCGGTCACCTCTTTTTCGACGCCCCATGACAGGCCCGTCTCTTTCCAGGACATAAGCCGCGTGGCTCGGTGATGTAAAACCACCATGATTGCCACCCCTTCAGGGTCTCCACGAAGGAGCCCTCGAGCCGTAGGACGTTGGCCATCTTGCCCGCCATGGCGCCTCCGCACTCCGCCTGGCTGCCACGCACCACCTTGGGCTTGACGTTGAAAGTCTTGAGCCAGAGGCCGAAATGGGGGCGGATGCAGAGGAAAGCCTCGCACACGACCATAAACGCCGAGATGCTGAGGACGAAGTTCGGGGCTAGATCGTGGAAATCCAGGCCATAGTAGAACATGAGCCCCCGGACAAATGGGTGGAGTGGGAAACCCAGTCCGCGGAGGAAGTGGGGAAGGAATACTACCCTCTCATGGGGCCTTGGGGTGGGGAGAAGCTGCCCTTCCTCAGGAAGCCGGTGCGCGATGTCCTTGGACAAGTATCCGGCCTTCCTTAGCTTTTTGACATGGCCCTCCGTGACGGAGGAGACCATCCACTTGCCTCCCGCTCCGGACATTGCTGGAGGAGGTTGAGGTAGGAAGCGCGGGCTTGGGCGCTGGAGCTCGAGTGCGCAGGAGATGGATAGGCAAAGGAGGAAGAAGGCGTAGGTAAAAAGGTGGATCCTTATCCCCTTATATGGGCGGATGCGGTTGTGCGTCCCCACCAGCCTAGTAAAACTCACTTGCCTCCCAAGCGCCGTGATAAATGGCGCAGTTGGGTTACCCACGTACGTATTGATGAGAATCCCGTAAAAGGGGGCACACGATCTCTGCTTTGACAAGACGTGCCAAGGAAACCGCCTCGCTAAACGTGCTGAGGTGGAAAAGTAAAAACGATTCGAGTAAAGGACTTGGCCGTAGTATGATGTCACGCTGCGGAATGCGTCAGCAGATTATATTTGTGTTGATATTATTCTCTCTATGGCAATATGGGGAAACTTATTTTGCAGATCCGGACACTATCCTTGGTGTTTAAAATCTTCTTGAAGGACTTGGAGGAGGAACCCGCCTTGCAATGCCGAAGACAATCTGCGCGCCGGACTCGTCGTCATTGAAGCCTGGTTCAGGGGCTACTGAGGGAGTCCTGGATTAGGGGGTGTTCGGGTAGCCGAACTATACCTTCAGCCGGACTCTAGGACTATGAAGATACAAGATTGAAGACTTTGTCCCGTGTCCGGATGGGACTTTCCTTGGCGTGGAAGGCAAGCTTGGCGATGCGGATATTCAAGATCTCCTACCATTGTAACCGACTCTATGTAACCCTAACCCTATCCGGTGTCTATATAAACCGGAGGGTTCTAGTCCGTAGGACGACTTCATTATACAACAATCATACCATAGGCTAGCTTCTAGGGTTTAGCCTCCTTGATCTCGTGGTAGATCTACTCTTGTACTACCCATATCATCAATATTAATCAAGCAGGAGTAGGGTTTTACCTCCATCGAGAGGGCCTGAACCTGGGTAAAAACATCGTGTCCCTTGTCTCATGTTACCATCCTCCTAGACGCACAGTTCGGGACCCCCTACCCGAGATCCGCCGGTTTTGACACCGACAGCGGCTATCTCAGAAGAGCACCACACATTGATGGGTACGGTGATTGAAAGGATTTCGTCCACCGAAAGCGGGCTGCATGAAGCCTTTATGAGTCTACTGACGGGTTTTGAGGTACGTGAAATGATGTATATTTTTGAAAGTACCGCACATTTTAAGATGTGCCATGTGTAGATAGTAGCCCCTGAGACTCTGGTTGTTGTCGAAAATGGCGGCAAACAGAGGATCATGGTCCCAGGTAATAACTGGACTGCCTTTATGTGCAGGTGGTGGAGGCTCCGGTGGCTAGCCAGACTGATGTGTATGCCGAACTAAAGCGGCAGCTGGATGCGGCAGATGCCAACATCATGCTTGTCAACGAGTGGCTTGATGAGGCACAGGGTGAGTGGCCTTTCTGGTGATCGTCACATAATAAGAGCAGCATGATGCCAATATCTTTAATATGTTGTGACTGCAGATGGAGCGGCCACCATGGAGACCCTTCAGGCGGAGCTTGCCCGAGCCAAGGAGCAAGCAAGGAGTAGCAATGCAGCTGCTTTGCAAGCGGCCGAAGAGTTAAGGGCCGAACAGGCCGCACATTGCAATAGCAAAGAGAAAATGGCCAAGATGGATGTAAAGTTAAAAGATACTGCCGACCGTTGCCAGCTTCTTGAAGAAGAAAACCGGGGAAGGCGACGGACCTAGAAAAGGCCACGATGGCGACCAAAGACACCCGCTCTGCGATGAGAGCGAAAAAGGAGGAGCTGCATCAAGCCGGGGATATCGCAGCTGGGAAACCCTTTATGTTGCGGAGGAAGTTTGGAGATCCTCGGTATGCCCCTCTGGATAGGCTGTGGAGTTCGGCGGACGCATATCTAGACTTGGCGGCGAGTGCTGTCGATGCGGCCGAATACTTCCAAGATCAAACAGATCGTCAAGTGGACAAGCTATTCTGGTCACAATTTAACGTTCCATAGCGTCCGCTTCCATTGACTGATCGGCTTGCCGAATGGGCCGAGCTGAATAGATTGTCCGGACTCGCCATGAGGTCTGTTGTGGATCATCTGTGGCCGGAAAGGCCAAAGCCGACCAGCTATTTTAGTTTGGTTCAGTAGTTCCTTGGTGCGGTGCCGCTCATTAATGCAATGAAGAGGTCGGCATGCATAGAAGGCTCACGGATGGCCCTTGCCCGTGTCAAAACATACTGGGCGGAGATGGATGCCACCACTGTTGCGGCGCAGGGTTCGGCCATAGGCCGAGTGGCTGCCGAGCACTATTTTGAAGAAGTTCTTGAAGGCGCTCGTTCAATAGAGGCCCAGTGCTCGAAGAATATTATGTTTGAGTGACATGTATTCCCATTGTAAAAACAATGTTTTATTAAGTTTATCAAGGCTGTATTTATACTTTTGCCCGAAAGTATTATGATGCCTCATGTGGGGCCGTTTATGTATATATGTATATAACCTGAAAGATTGCAGTCGTCGGCTTCAGCCCCCACGCATATAATGCGGGGGTGTTCGCAGAAGACGCATGTTCACACTTGACCTAGTGTCTTGGTCCATTAAGGAGGTGATACCGCAGCGAACTAGGCAACCGGACTATAATGCTTTAACACTTTCACTTAGCCAGAGGAGTTTGACAGTGGGGCTACTATATAGCCCCTGGTGGCTCTGCACTCATCCGAATTCGGGCTGCGTACATGCCTGGCCGGGAAACGGCCCTTCGTTAAGGTGGAGGAATCCCGAAGATTCCGATAGTTCATCAAGTGGTTGACCAGTCTCACGCTATATCATGATAGTCAGTTTTCGGCTTTCTCTATTGAGGTGCTCGTCCGGATGAACCAGGGCACAATCGCAGTAGTTCTCCCGGTGCCGCCTTAGCTGATAGAGCGGAACGTAAGGCAGCATAACACAGGAGCCGAGCAAACCCAACATTTGACCGAAGACATGATTCAGAGCTGATGCATATAAGGCCAAACACGCGACGCCGAACACTCACTAAGGTATTCGGTCTTTATGGTGTAAACCGGGCCTAAACGGTGCCCTTTGTAATAAGCCCCTGGTGTCCAGGTACGTGCAATATTCTAACGTGGCCACATGCCAATATATCAGGATCCTTCTCAATTGTACTAAGAATCAGAGGGATGTGTATCAACAAGAGACAATAAAAAAGGTTTATGCAGGGTCTTAATCTAAAAAGAATCCTTGGAACGCGTCCCTGCTACACGTCTGCACCTGTGTCTCCGTTGTGGCATATTCTGGACGGGCGTAGCACGATGGTCATCTAAAAAAGAGAGGAACTTAATTGAAAAGTTGCCGTGCTAAAGGTAAGTTATACTAAATAAACAATATGAGTAAAGTTGAGCCTGATTGTCACTTGTGTGTGCGCGTTGAGCCCCTTGTATTGTAATAGGGGTATAGCCATCAAACCTGTATCAATTACATATAGCAGTACCGGACTCGTCCAACCGTGTCTGTGGTCTTAACGACCTGTCAGATGCTTCAGTTGGTGAGGCCGTTTAGTGTGCGTCTGCCAAGGCAGCCACATGGTCTTCTGCGCGCAAGGAGCGCTCAATATTTCCATTTACTATAATGATGCCACATGGACCGGGCATCTTAAGCATGAGGGAAGCGTAATGCGGTATTGCGTTAAAGCGAGCGAAAGCTTCGCGTTCGAGTAGTGCTTGATAGCCACTTTGGAACGGAGCGATGTGGAACGTTAAATTTTTGCTGCGGAAGTTATCGGGAAAGCCGAATATAACCTCTAGTAGCAGGGACCCCGTGTAATGGGCCTCTAGGCCTGGCGTTACTCCTTTAAAGGTAGTATTGCTGCGGCTAATTTTTGTTGGGTCTATCCCCATTTTGCGGACTGTGTCCTGATATATCAGGTTTAAACTGCTTCCACCGTCCATCAGGACTCGTGTGAAGTGGTATCCATCAATTATTGGGTCTAATACCAAGGCAGCCCATCCAGCACTCCGGATACTTGCCGAGTAATCTCGATGGTCGAAGGTGACCGGGTGGGATGACCAGTGGCAGAACTCCGCTGTGATAGGCCCTGGGACATGTGTCTCTAGGAGTGCCGCTTTGTTTCTCCCCTTTGTTACGTGTAACACGTTTACTGTTTTAACTTCTGGAGGGAATTTCTTTTGTTCCCCAGTGCTTTACTTGCGAGGCTCGTCCTCGTCTTCTCTTGGTGTATCTTGCCCCTTGTGTTCGGCGTTGAGCTTGCCGGACTGCTTGAAGACCAAACATTCTCTATGGGTATGATTTGCAGGTTTATCGGGGGTGCTATGGATCTGACATATTTGGTCCAGAATCTTGTTTAGGCTGGACAGTTCATCTCTGTTGCCTTTGGGGGCAGCTTTTGCTGACCTGGCCGAGAGCTTTTGAATCCGGCGTTTACCGTTGTGCTCTTCAGGCTGTCTTCTTTATTCCGGCGCGTGTTTTTGCTGCGTCGTGATTTCCCGTTTCCATCCCTGACTTCGGATGTACTTGGCTCACTGGTGCTGCATCGGGCTAACCAGTTGTCCTCGCCCACGCAAAAGTGGGTCATGAGGCTTGTTAATGCTGTCGTTGTTCTCGGCTTTTCTTGGCCGAGGTGTCTGGCAAGCCATTTGTCTCGAACGCTGTGCTTGAAAGCTACTATGGCTTCGGCGTCTAGACAGTCGACTATTTGGTTCTTTTTAGTCAGGAACCTATTCCAAAGATTTCGGGCTGACTCTCTGGGCTGTTGAGTTATATGACTTAAATCGTCTGCATCCGGTGGTCGGACATAGGTCCCTTGAAAATCTGACCGAAAGGCATCTTCGAGCTCTTCCCAGCTTCCAATGGAGTTTTCGGGGAGGCTTTTAAGCCAGTGCTGAGCTAGCCTTTTGAGCTTGAGGGGTAAGTACTTGATGGCGTGGAGATCGTCTACTCGAGCCATATGTATATGGAGGATGTAGTTCTCAATCCAGACCCCAGGGCCTGTTGTTTCATCGTACGCCTCTATGTTTACGGGTTTGAATCCCTCTAGAAATTCATGGTCCAGCACCTCATCGGTGAAACATAGGGGGTGTGCGGCACCCCTGTATTTGGGTGTACCGAGTTATTGGGATGTTTGTTGTGTTGCATTGCGTGCTAGGGCGTGCTTGTGTGGCCCGTAGATGGATCTGGTTGCGCTGTACTTTTGATGCGAGTCCTCACGTGGATCACGTACCGGCTTATATGCGGCATGCCGTTCTATGTTGGCCACGAGGTCGTCTATCCGACTGGATGGCCGTTTAGTTTTTTGATTGTGGCGGATCTAAGGCCTCCTCATCGAATTCAGGTAGCAGCTTTTGCTTCGGGTAGCTCTTGGTGTGGCGATTACCGCCGTACTTCGCTGCAGTGTTGAGTACTTCACTCCATCTGATTCTGAGTGTGTCTTGTGCAGCCCTGAGCCTTTGCTTCTGCTTTTTCAGACTCCTCGCCGTGGCAACCAGCCTTTGATGGGCATTCTGTTGCTCTGGGTGCCTATCCAGTGTGATGTCGTCCGGAATGTTATCTTCGACGGGGTCGGGTTGTTCGGTTTGATTCTCCGTGTTGCCCTGGTCGGGCGATGGTTCACCCTGCTCTATTGCTGGGTCTATATGACCGCTGTTTCTGCCGAGGCGGGATTTGGAGCGGCGCTTATGCCGCCGCTTTGACAGCTTCTCGAGGGAACAACCCTTCACTTCGTCCTTCCATTCCTCATCGTCGTTTTCTTTGGGTGTGTCCACCATGTATACGTCATATGATGAAGTGGGCGTCCAGTGCCCTGTGGGCAGTGGTTCCTGTTCGTCTCCTGCATCGTCGTCCATACCGTCGATGTCTTCGGAGTCGAAGTCGAGCATGTCGGTCAAATCGTCGACAGTGGCTACTAAGTGGGTGGTGGGTGGGCGGCGAATTTCTTCGTCATCCGCGTCCCAATACTGCCGAACATAGTTCGGCCCGGACTCTCCTGACAGGGAGAGAGACCTTAATGAGTTTAGTATGTCGCCGAAGGGCGAGTGCTGAAAAATATCCGTGGAGGTAAACTCCATGATCGGCGCCCAGTCGATTCGATAGGCATGGGCGCAGGCGGTTCAGAGTCCGTGGCCGGGGAAGAATCCGGTAGTTCGGCGCCATGGCTCCCGTGAAGGGTAAGGTCGATACTCGGCTCGATCGTCGATGAGAGTGCGGCCTCCGTGGCGGGCTCTATCCACCCGTCCATGTATGGCGCATCTGGCTCCGAATTGAGGGTCGGAGTGGTTGCCGGCGCGATCTCCTGAACATTGTCTGATGGCAGAGCTAAATCATGCTCATCGTGACCGTGTTGCGCACTAGGCAGGGGCTCTAATCCGTCGAAGATCAAGTCTCCGTGGATATCGGCCGTGTAGTTTAAGGTTCCAAACCTGACCTGGTGGCCAGGGGCGTAACTCTCGATCTGCTCCAGATGGCCAAGCCAGTTGGCCCGCAGTGCAAAGCCGCCGAACACAAAGATATGTCCGGGGAGAAAAGTCTCACCCTAAACTGCATCGCAATCGATGATCGAAGGAACCATCAAGCCTAATTATGACGACACAGAGGAACTCTCAATGAAAGCAGCAATGTCGGTGTCAAACCCGGGGGATCTCGGGTAGGGGGTCCCGAACTGTGCGTCTAAGGCGGATGGTAACAGGAGGCAGGGGCCACGATGTTTTACCCAGGTTCAGGCCCTCTTGATGGAGGTAAAACCCTACGTCCTGCTAGATTTATTCCTGATAATATGAGTAGTACAAGAGTTGATCTACCACGAGATCGGAGAGGCTAAAGCCTAGAAGCTAGCCTATGGTATGATTGTCTATTGTCCTACGGACTAAAACCCTCCGGTTTATATAGACACCGGAAGGGGCTAGGGTTACACAAGGTCGGTTACAAAGGAGGGGATATACATATCTGTATTGCCTAGCTTGCCTTCCACGCCAAGTAGAGTCCCATCCGGACACGGGACGAAGTCTTCAATCTTATATCTTCATAGTCCAACAGTCCGGCCAAAGGATATAGTCCGGCTGTCCGGAGACCCCCTAATCGAGGACTCCCTCAGCCTCCTCCGTCACGGAGGGACACATCAAAAGGCTACGTGGAGCCGGATACTTAGCGGCGGATATCGCGCACCGGCTTCTAGCCGCAGGGCAGGTCGTCCCTACCCCGGAACCTCACGAAAGGGTGGTTTTCCTCCCCCACTTCGTCCACGGACTGGGGTATCCCCTCCATCCATTCGTCCGCGGACTCATGTTTTATTATGGGGTGGACTTTCATGATATGGCCCCGAATTTCATCCTCAACATCTCGGCGTTCATCGTCGTGTGCGAGGCTTTCCTCCGCATTCGGCCCCACTTCGGCCTATGGCTAAAGACCTTCAATATCAAGCCGAAGGTGGTTGGCGGCCAACAAGCAGAATGCTGAGGAGCCATGGTGGGCAAAATGCCCAATGTTATATGGCTCGAGGGCTCCTTCATGGAGACCATAAAGGGGTGGCAATCGGGGTGGTTCTACATCACCGAGCCGCGCGACACCAACTAGGTGGCGGCCCCCGAGTTTCGATCTGGAATCCCCACGCGGCTCATTTCCTGGAAGGAGAAGGGCCTGTCCTGGGGTTCATCGGTGGAGCTGGACGGACTCAGAAGTGTATCCGGAACATGATAAGCAAGACACTTAAGCTTGTCAACATAGTCCAGGTCATGCTCTTCCTCCGGATCCTCCCGTGTCAACAACGGGATTTCACTTTATGGGAGTTCGACCCGGCCCAGCACCATACTCTACACGAGCTCTTTGACACAATGCACAAGGATGTCTGGAGGGTGCTGTTCAAGGACGCCGAGGTCCCTCCTTCTCTTACCGAGGACCGCGGGCTAAGCACGAAGCGCCCTGCGAATTCGGTAAGTTATGTATATCTGGTAGGACATTTACTTCCCATAGCTTAACCATGTGCGCGGTCTGAACTCCCATGCCTTTGACATGACTGGGTGGAGACATTGGAGCAGATTAACTATCTGGCCCCTCTGCCCGAAGACCCTGCGGACGCTGTCCTCACGGAGATGCGGACTTCGGCTCCTTATGAGGTGCTAGAGAAGACCAAGAAGAAGGCCAAGGGAACCCGAAAGAGCTCCCGACACCAGGTAGTATCGGACTCATCGTCCGATAACACCGAGACGCACTCCTCTAGTGAAAACGAGGAGAAGGAAGATGAAGATTATCCCCCTCCAGCCGGGGGAGACAAGAAAATGAAGGCGGCCCCAACCGGGGAGGCCGAAGGGTCCAAGAAGGGAAGGACTCTCCTTCCGGACTGCTCCACCACTGCCGCCGACAGCGAAGACAAGTGGCTGCTCAGGGCCAAGCCCCTAGCGAAGTCGTAAGTATTCAGATACCAGAGTAACTCATAGCATACCTTTGTCGCACTGCTTCTCCTAATGTCGAATATGATTATGCAGTCCGCCCCAAGCCCGTATCGACGTATCATCGTCAGACGGTTCCTTGGACTCGTCGGACATGAATAGTGATACACTTCCAACCGCCTCCTCCCCTTGCCCTACGGACAATGCCGAGGTATTGTCTCAAGGGGCACTGAGCCGAGGGGAGATAGTCCCGGAGGCACCTCGAGGCGACCTTCCGGACTCCAGGAGCGAAGGGAGCAAGACTCCCAAGGGCTCCAAGTTCGGCCCCCAGCCGAACGCCACGCCGGAACCTCAAGTGGTTTCGGACTCCGGCAGCCAGCCCCCTTCCAAGAGGGGCAAGCCGCCCATGCCGGTGACCTCTGTCCATCCAGAGGCATCGGACAACCTGCTGGGAGCACTTCGCGGCGCTTCCATCGACGAAGAGCACCGCACTATTATCAGTGCGGTGATCAAGAAGGTTCAGTCCGCCAAGAGCGGACTGACTGAAGCCTGTGCCAGCCTTCTAACAGGCTTTGAGGTAAGTATTTAAAATATAGGAAAATATTACCGCATAGACAGTAGCCCCTGATGCTCTGTTTGGTGTTCACAAAGAAAAGCCGAATAGATGACCAAATAATATCTGCAGGAGGCTAATATAAGTATGTATGTATGTATGCGTATGCAGGCTTCGCTGCTGACCTCTGCCACACTGACTGCGGAGGTTGCCGCAATGAAGCAGGACCTCGAGGGGTCCGAGAAAGAGCTGGGCCTTGCCAAGAGGAAACTCGAGGAGAACAAAGCTAAGTAATACCTTTTCTATATAAAAAAAGAAAATGTGGTTGCAAAATGACAGGATCATCATGAATGTGCCAGGGGCCACGACCGAAGTGGCGACCCTGAAGCAAGCGCTGTCCGAGGCCTAGAACAAAGTGGCCAAGGAGCGCACTGAGCGGGAAAAACAAGAGGCACGGGTGGGCGAGGTGCAGCAAGAGCTCCAGGCTCTCGTGAAGAAGTACGAGGCTTTGGAGCTTGACTCGAAGACGCGAGAGTCCGAGCTTATCGCGGCCCTCAAGAGCACAAAGCATGCCAAGGCTGAAGCGCAAAAGGCCCTCCAGGAGATTGAGGCGATGAGGAAGATAGCGGTGGGTAAGGCATTCAATATGCAAAGCAAGCATGTGAAAGTAAATTACTTGTTACTTACCCGAGTCCAGAGCTCTCCAGGAGCATTCACAGATTTGCCCCGCAGCGTGTCGGATGCCGCGAAATATTACTAGGCCAAGGAGGGAAGCTCGACGGAGAATTTGTTCTGGTCTCAGTATACTAGGACCGAACACCCGATGCCTATGAGCGACCAGCTGAAGCAACTGGTCGAGCTGCACAAGGTGGCCGAACAGGCCATGAGGAGCCTTATAGTCTGGATGTGGTCTGGCGACTCCCTTCCAAACAGCTACTTTGGCCTGGTGAGGCGGCTTGTAGATGCCTGCCCACGGCTGGAGGTCATAAAGCGGTCCGTCTGCATCGAAGGTGCACGCCGGGACTTTGCCCGTGCGAAGGTGCACTGGGCCAAGATGGACGCCGAGAAGTTGGTGAAGGAGGGGACGCCGTAGGGCAAAGAGCATCGCCACCCCGAAATGTATTATGAGGGTGTCCTGAAGGGTGCCCGTCTTGTGGCGGACGAGTGTGCGAAGGATGTAATATTTGAATGAACTCGCTCGTGTGATCCTGTATTATGAAAACTTGTTCGTATGCACCATGCAACAATTATTTGAATTTAAAATATTACCTTATGTGCGGCTGTTTATCAAATCTGAGAGATGGCCAGTCGTCGGCTTCTGCCCCCATGCCACGAGTGCTGGGGTGTTCGGGATAAACCTGAGCCATAGAAGTCTTTTTCCCATTGTTGGGTCCTTCGAGGGAGGTTCTCAGCACAACGAACAAGGCAATCGGACTATAATGCTTTATCACTCTCACTTCGCCATGGAAGTCTATAATTTTAAATTTTGGCGAAGCCCCTAGTATTCGGAAGGCCGAATTCAGGGCGCTATACACGCCTTAATCCGGACATAGCCAACTCCTCGCTCTAAGCGGCATAAGTCTTTAGGGACTCGAGACCTCTCGAACAGCGACCAGCTCTCGCCTTATCATGACAGACAGTTTTAGCTTTCTCTACTGAGGTGCTTAGCCCAGATGAACCAGGGCACAATCGTAGTAGTTCTCCCAGTGCTACCTTAGCCAATATAGAGGAACGTAAGGTACCAAAACATGGGAGCCGGGCAAACCCAACTATTGACCCAAGACATGATTCGGAGCTGATGCATATAATGCTATAAGTTCGGGGTGCCGCACTGTCAAAAGTGTTCGGACATTTCACGCCGTATTATGGGGTACGCTTAAGCCCCTGGCGTATTGGCCGTACTAGAGTGTACGGTTGCTGAATGTCATGAATGAACATATATATATAAAAAGAATAAAGAATGCGATAATAGTCTAGTGCTATGCATTGTTTATTCAAAAAGGTGCATCGAAGCAGAATGATACAAGTAGTGCGATAAGCAAAAAGTAGGACTATTTGACATGTCCCCTTCAAGGGCAAGCTGAGGAATGGTATTTAAAGCAGGTATTTCACTCGTTATCAGAGACCACCTGGGAATTCCTTGATGCGACGTAGCTTTCTGCCTCCTTGGTTGTTGTATCGTGTGTCCGACAATCGTACTACCGGACGGGGCTTCCAGAGATTCAAGTCCTGAAAGAAATAAAACTAAAAAAGCGGGAAGCCCCTAGTGCGGTTTAGCCGTGTCTTGGGGCGTGCCGTAGTCGTGCCCCCTCCCCACCTGTGCCCATGATATTTTCAATGCGTAATTATGTACGCGTGGCATGAATTTCGCCGTTTAGCTGGGACTGGGGTGGGGGCCGCATTGCTATGCGAGCTCGGAACGTGCCAGGAGGTCTTGTTGTCGATTACTCCAGGCGCGCTTGAAGGTGTCCAGGTCCTTAATCACCGAACTGGTGGATTGCCTTAAGACGCTGCTTTGTGCTTCTGCTGCGAGGGCCGCAGTGTGCTCCTCCATGCGGAGAGAGCGCTCTGTGTTTCCATTGACTGTGATGACCCCCCGAGGTCCTGGCATCTTGAGCTTGAGATATGCATAGTGCGGTACCGCATTGAATCTCGCAAATGCGGTTCGCCCGAGCAGTGCATGATAGCCACTGCGGAACGAGACTATATCGAAGATTAACTCCTCGCTCCGGAAGTTATCCGGGGATCCGAAGACCACTTCAAGTGTGACGAAGCGGCAATGCAGGTGGTGATGAGGCCTTGGTGCGAGCGGCCTCCCCCAGGATATCCGCTACCCCTGTATGTCCAAGCCGAGGGCTCAGGAAGGCGGAGCGATGAGCAGCGCCACCCGTGCCGCGCCCGGGGTCGCCGTGCCGCGGCGATGCACGCCGTCGCCCCCGGAATCCATGCCACGTACTCCTCACGCGAGCTGGTGCTGTGGGCGCCGATGCCCCCAAGCTCTTGGATCCGCTTCCCGCGGTTCTTCTCCGATGTGATGTCGCCGAGGGGGCCTCTCGAGCTCTGGTTGCAGCACGCCGACTGCGGCGCTCCGGCGACTGGAGTAGAGATCGAAGCGGTCCCGTCCGGCAAGATCTTCATGACTCATGGATGGGGAGAGATCGTGCGGGTCTGCCATGCGAGGGGCGCCCTCGCGATCCACCTTGAGTACGACAGCATCTCCACGCTCTTCTTCAAGGTCTTCGACACCGAGGGCCGCCACCTGGAGTGCTGCTCCAGAGAGGAGCGTGAGACTGACACGCGTTCCGCTCGCGGCCACTCCAGCAGCAGCAGCCCTTGGGAGTCCAGCAGCTCTCCTAAGCTCTACGAGACTCCGGAGACGAGCGACGACAGCTACATGCCCCCGAGCTCTCGCCGCACTAGGAGAAGTGCCGCCGCGTCTGGCCATCGCCGCCGCTGATCTGGATGGGGTTGGCGCCGGCCTCCCGTGGCCCACTGTTGATGATGGCATCTGCCACAGGAGGGTGTAGATAGGGCTCTTCTTAGTCTTAGCTTTCATTCCCTGTGAAGAATCATGAAGCGCCCTGCGGGGGCATATAAGGATATGTAATGTCTTTTGTGCTTATTTTCCTTGTTATGAAGATTTGGTGAATGTGCGTCCTGTTAAGGCTCGGTCTCCCCTTTCTTTCCTCGCGATGGCTTGTTGCTCTACGCCGACAGGTCCCGGTCCCCAGGCAAGCTACAGCCGTTGCTGGTATGCTAGGTCACGTGCCGTGGTCAAGGCCAGGAGGTGTGCGGCCCGAGGTCCTGTAATAGCCCCTAAGGCGCGATGCTCAGGAGGTCCCCCTTAGCGCTCAAGCGGCCACGGTAAGGGAAGAAAGGGAGTTGACATGGCTGCAACGGGGTTGCGGCAAGGCGTGGGCGACCATAAGGCTCAGACATTTAGCCGATCCGAGGGTGAGACTTATCTTGTGAACTTCCTGGCGATTCCTGACGTTGCGCTAGGGCCGTGCGCCAACTTGTGCAGCATAGCTAGGCCGGGCAACGCGAGGGCGGCGAAGGTTACAGGGGTCATGCTTCTGAGGGAGTTCCTGACACTGCGAGTAGCCCCACTCCAGGCGCGTACACTCCCCCTGTGGGAGCTTGAAGAAGAGGGAAATAAGACCCGCCTGAGGCCAGGGGCCTTGCCTGACGATGAATTGGCTGCTGTCCTACGCCTCATAGTTGGGGAAAACCAGGAGTACCCACCAAGCGCCTTCGTCCCCCTATTCCAACGCAGGGATCAGGAAGAATTCGTTGCCTCCAGGCCGACCTATGATGCACGCGGGTTGGTGCCGCCGGCGCTCCTAGGAGCCCCGCGGCACCGAAACTGGTGGAGGTGTCTTCTGACGAGCCTCGCAGGGAGGGGGAAGAAGAGGAGGACCCAGAGAAGACTCTAGAAGAGGTGGGGGAGACTTCCGCTCTGAGCAAGGCCGAGATCCTCCGCGTCCTTCCTGACGATGCCGAGGCCGACACTTGCAAAGGGAAAGGGAGCAGCCCCCCATCCCGACGCGAGGTAGGTCGTTGCTGGTGCCTCGTGATGCCGCCTCCGTACCGATGTTGTCAGGCTTCAGGCTTCCTAAGTGGAAGTATGTCGCGGTGGATCAGTAAGTGTCTCAAGCTTCGCCTTGTCCCTGTTTGTACTCATCATTTCCTGATGCTGGACCTTGGTTGATCAGGCCGACGTCTTCTGCAAAGAAAAGGAAGGAGGATGCAGCGTTCATGCCTCCTTCCTCGGAGAACGGGGGTAGCAGCGCCTTCATCTCCCCAGCCCGGTCGTCCTCGCGGCGCCAAGAGGAGCAATGCCACATGGAACCAGCCCCAATGTCCCTGCTAGCTCCGGAGGTGCCGGCGCCTGGCGCGGCCGATTAGGTTCCAGCTGCTCCGAAAGTCACGGTCTCCCAGACCCTGGTGACGATGTCGCCTCCTCCCACTGATGCACCTCCACTCCTAGGTTCTCCTGCTCCTGCTGCTACTCTGGAACATGATCTCTCGGAGATGACCCGGCTGCAGGTGGATCTCTTGGGTGCAGACCCACGCCTTGTGGCCGGGCGTCTGGAGCTGGCCTCAGGATGGCTACATTCCGACTTGGCGGCTGATGACCCACAAGTATAGGGTATCTATCGTAGTCCTTTCGATAAGTAAGAGTGTCGAACCCAGCGGGGAGCAGAAGGAAATGATAAGCGGTTTCCAGCAAGGTATTCTCTGCAAGTACTGAAATAAGTGGTAACAGATAGTTTTTTGATAGGATAATTTGTAACGAGCAACAAGTAACAAAAGTAAATAAAGTGCAGCAAGGTGGCCCAATCCTTTTTGTAGCAAAGGACAAGCCTGGACAAACTCTTATATAGAGAAAAGTGCTCCCGGGGACACATGGGAATATCGTCAAGCTAGTTTTCATCACGCTCATATGATTAGCGTTCGGTACTTTGATAATTTGGTATGTCAGTGGACCAGTGCTTGGGTACTGTACTTACTTGGACAAGCATCCCACTTATGATTAACCCCTATTGCAAGCATCCGCAACTACAACAAAAGTATTAAGGTAAACCTAACCATAGCATGAAACATATGGATCCAAATCAGCCCCTTACGAAGCAACGCATAAACTAGGGTTTAAGCTTGTATCACTCTAGCAACCCATCATCTACTTATTACTTCCCAATGCCTTCCTCTAGGCCCAAATAATGGTGAAGTGTCATGTAGTCGATGTTCACATAACACCAATAGAGGAGAGACAACATACATCTCATCAAAATATCGAACGAATACCAAATTCACATGACTACTATTAGCAAGACTTCTCCCATGTCCTCAGGAGCAAACGTAACTACTCACAAAGCATAAACATGTTCATAATCAGAGGGGTATTAATATGCATATACGATCTGAACATATGATCTTCCACCAATTAAACCAACTAGCATCAAGTACAAGGAGTAATTAACACTACTAGCAACTTACTAGCACCAATCCCAGACTTGGAGACAAGAATTGGATACAAGAGATGAACTATGGTTTTGAGAGGAGATGGTGTTGATGAAGATGTTGATAGAGATTGCCCTCTCCCGATGAGAGGAGCGTTTGTGATGACGATGGCGATGATTTCCCCCTCCGGGAGGGATGTTTCCATGGCAGAACAGCTCTGCGAGAGCCCTAGATTGGTTCCGCCAAGGTTCCGCCTCATGGAGGCGGAGTTTCGTCCGAGAAGATGGCTTATGATTTTTTCCCATAAAAAGACTCCATATAGCAGGGTAGGGGTTAGGGCGCACCCTGGGGGGTAGGGCGCGCCTCCCACCCTTGTGGGCAGGGTGTGCCCCCCTGGTGAACCTCTTCCGCTGAGTATTTTTTATGTATTCTGAAAACGTCTTTCGTGAAGTTTCGGGACTTTTGGAGCTGTGCAGAATAGGTCTCTAATATTTGCTCCATTTCCAGCCCAGAATCCCAGCTACCGGCATTCTCCCTCTTTATGTAAACCTTGGAAAATAAGAGAGAATAGGCATAAGTATTGTGACATAATGTGTAATAATATCCCATAATGCAATAAATATTGATATAAAAGCATGATGCAAAATTCGATGTATCAACTCCCCCAAGCTTAGACCTTGCTTGTCCTCAAGCGAAAGCAGAAATCGAAAAATATGTCCACATGTTTCGAGATAGAGGTGTCGATAAAAAATAAAATACGGACATGAGGGCATCATGATCATTCTTAGAACAACAACTTATATAATTCTTGTCATATAATCTCTGATGCTAGAGTAATAATTCAATCACAATATCAAGTATGAATCGTAAACTTCATTGAAAACTAACAAACTATAATTTCAGTCATTGAAGCAATTGCAATTTATCATAACATAGGAAAGAGTCAATGTATAAGAGCTTTTCAGCAAGTCCACATACTCAACTATCATATAATCTTTCACAATTGCTGACACTCACGCAATACTTATGGGTATGGAGTTTTAATCGGACACAGAGAAAGATAGGGGCTTATAGTTTTGCCTCCCAACATTTTACCTCAAGGGTAATGTCAACAATAGTAGTTCATGAAAACTCACATCCAATTAGCCATATATACTAGGGTCTTTCCAACATACTGTGCTTGCCAAAGGATAAAATGTAAAAGGAAGGGTGAAGATCACCATGACTCTTATGCAAGGTAGGAAGTGAAAGTAAAAGATAGGCCCTTCGCATAGGGAAGCAGAGGTTGTCATGCGCTTTTATGGTTGGATGCACAAAATCTTAATGCGAAAGAACGTCACTTTATATTGCCACTTGTGATATGGACCTTTATTATGCAGTCTGTTGCTTTTATTTCTTCCATATCACACGATCGTATAAAGCTTATTTTCTCCCACACTAATAAGTCATACATATATAGAGGGCATTTTTTATTGCTTGCACCGATGACAACTTACTTGGAGGATCTTACTAAATTCATAGGTAGGTATGGTGGACTCTTATGGAAAAACTGGTTTAAGGGTATTTGGAAGCACAAGTAGTATTTCTACTTGGTGCAATGAATTTGGCTAGCATGAGGGGGAAAGGCAAGCTCAACATGTTGGAGGATCCAAGACAATATAATTTATCTCAGATGTAAGAAAACATAACCCATTACATTGTCTTCCTTGTCCAACGTCAACTCTTTAGCATGTCATATTTTAATGAGTGCTCACAATCATAAAAGATGTCCAAGATAGTATATTTATATGTGAAGACCTCCCTTTCTTTATTACTTCCTATTAATTGCAACGATGACCAAAACTATGTTTGTCAGCCCTCAACAACTTTTATTCATCATACTTTCTCTATGTGAGCTAATTACTCTCCATAAGATTCACATGATCTCTTTGTTTCTTTTTTTATTCTTTCTCTTTTATTTTATTCACTTAGGATCATGGCAAAATAATCAAGCCCTTGACTCAACACTAATATTTATTATATAGCTCACGGACTCGATTATATAGAAGGATTATAAAGCAAAACTCACAACTAGATCATACTAAGAACTTTTATTCTACTAGATCAAGATATTACCAAAAGGATCGAACTAAGAAAAATGGTAAAGATAAAAATGATGGTGATACGATACCGGGGCACTCACCCAAGCTTGGAAGTTGCCAAGGGGAGTGCCCATACCAGATGCTCAATTCTTCCTTGTTGGTGGAGAAGGTAATGGTTTTGTTGATGGCGTAGGCTTCTTCCTTAATTTGCGTTTGAGGACAGAATTTTGGTCCCTTAGGTCATCAATCTCCTGCTCCAAGCTCAGTATCTTTTTGCATAGTTCCTGCTTGTTTTCCTGCAAGAGGCGAAAGGGATAAACTCGATCTTAGGTGTCTTTACTCTATCCAGGAGGCTTGACTTTTTGAACTCCACATGCATGTCCCCAGGTTGAGGTAGTGGGACTTCATCTTTATCTGACCTCGTCTCCTCCTTTCCCTTAGGTTCATAGTCCTCTTCTTCTTCCTTAGTCCAACCACAATGCTCCGCATCCGCATAGACTTTAGGATCTGCAAGGTAATCAGCCACATAGCTCTCTCCTTCCGAATCCTGGGATGACATGTTGCTCAAATCTGCAACAGGACAGCTCAAAACAAAGACTGGAGATATTTGCGTGATACGAGAGTCAAAACACCTGGGAGATTATATAATGAATTTTTACCGACAAAATACATGTCGTGTACGAAAACAGAGTCCGGAGAGCACACGAGGTGCCCACGAGGTAGGGGGGCGCGCCCAGTAGGGTAGGGCGCACCCTCCACCCTCGTGGAGGCCTCGTGTCCTTCCCGGACTGCTTCTTATTTTTCTATTTTTATAAATATTCCAAAACGGAGGAATATTGCCTTAAAAACTGTTTTGGAGTCGGTTTACTTACCGCACCACATACCTATTCCTTTTCGGAGTCTGAAACGTTCCGGAAAGTGTCCCTTATGTATTCCTCCAGGGTTACGGTTTCAATAACATTGGTTTCAACATTTCTGGGATTACCTGAGATATAATGTTTGATTCTTTGACCGTTCACCACCTTCGGATTTTTGCCTTCGAAGTTGTTGATTTTTATGGCACCGGAACGGTAGACCTCTTCGATAACGTAAGGGCCTTCCCATTTAGAGAGAAGTTTTCCTGCAAAAAATCTTAAACGCGAGTTGTATAGCAATACATAATCACCTACATTAATCTCACGCTTGTGTATCCTTTTGTCATGCCATCTTTTTACTTTTTCTTTAAACAACTTGGCATTTTCATAGGCTTGGGTTCTCCATTCATTGAGTGAACTAATATCAAATAACCTCTTCTCACCGGCGAGTTTAAAATCATAGTTGAGTTCTTTAATAGCCCAATATGCCTTGTGTTTTAGTTCGAGAGGTAAGTGACATGCTTTTCCATACACCATTTTATACGAAGACATACCCATAGAATTTTTATATTCAGTTCTATAGGCCCATAATGCATCATCACCTTCCTTGGACCAATTCTTTCTAGACCTATTAACAGTCTTTTGCAAAATTAATTTGAGTTCTCTATTACTTAATTCTACTTGACCACTAGACTGAGGGTGATAAGGGGATGCAATTCTATGATTAACATCATATTTAGCAAGCATTTTACGAAAAGCACCATGAATAAAATGTGAACCACCATCAGTCATTAAATATCTAGGGACTCCAAACCTTGGAAAATAACTTCTTTAAGCATCTTAATAGAAGTGTTATGATCAGCACTACTAGTTGGAATAGCTTCTACCCATTTAGTAACGTAATCAACAGCAACTAGAATATGTGTATAACCATTAGAGGAAGGAAAGGGTCCCATATAGTCAAAGCCCCAAACATCAAATTGTTCCATAACGAGTGAATAATTCATAGGCATTTCTTGACGTCTACTAATATTACCAATTCTTTGACATTCATCACAAGATAGGACAAACTTACGGGCATCCTTGAAGTGAGTAGGCCAATAAAAACCAGATTGCAATACCTTATGTGCAGGTCTATCCCCAGCATGGTGTCCTCCATAAGCTTCGGAGTGACACTTGTGTAGGATCTATTCATGTTCATGCTCAGGTACACAACGTCTAATAACACCATCTACTCCTTCTTTATAAAGATGTGGGTCATCCCAAAAGTAATGCCTCAAATCATAGAAGAACTTTTTCTTTTGCTAGTATGTGAAACTAGGTGGTATAAACTTAGCAACAATGTAATTAGCATAATCAGCATACCATGGAGCAGTATGAGAGGCATTTATGACATTTAATTGTTCATCAGGAAAGCTATCATCAATAGGAAGTGGGTCATCAAGCACATTTTCTAACCTAGACAAGTTGTCTGCAACGCGGTTCTCAGCTCCATTTCTATCAACAATATGTAAGTCAAATTCTTGTAGAAAGAGAACCCATCTAATAAGTCTAGGTTTAGCATCTTTCTTTTCCATAAGATATTTAATAGCAGCATGATCAGTGTGAATAGTTACTTTAGAATCAACAATATAAGGTCTGAACTTATCACAAGCAAATACAACTGCTAAGAATTCCTTTTCAGTAGTAGCATAATTTCTCTGAGCATTGTCTAGAGTTTTACTAGCATATTGAATAACATTTAGTTTCTTATCAACTCTTTTCCCTAGAACAACACCTACAACATAATCACTAGCATCACACATAATTTCAAAGGGTAAATTCCAATCATCATCAAAGACAATAGGTGCAGAGATCAATGCTTTCATAAGTATTTTGAATGCTTCTACACAATCATCATCAAAGACAAATGGTATATCTTTTTGTAATAAATTAGTCAGAGGCCGAGAAATTTTTGAGAATTCCTTTATGAACCTCCTATAAAAACCGACGTGACCAAGGAAACTTCTTATACCTTTGATGTCCTTGGGACATGGCATCTTTTCAATAGCATCAACCTTGGCTTTATCAACTTCAATACCTCTTTCAGAAACTTTATGCCCCAAGACAATACCTTCATTAACCATAAAGTGACACTTTTCCCAATTCAAGACAAGATTAGTTTCTTCACATCTCTGCAAAACTTGATCAAGTTTGCTTAAGCAATCATCAAAAGAAGATCCATAGACGGAGAAATCATCCATGAAAACCTCACAAATCTTCTCACAAAAGTCAGAGAATATAGACATCATGCATCTTTGAAAGGTAGCATGTGCATTATATAAACCAAAAGGCATACGCCTATAAGCAAAAGTACCAAAAGGGCAAGTAAAAGTAGTCTTTGATTGATCTTTGGCTGACGCAGGTATTTGAGAGAAACCAGAATAACCATCTAGAAAGCAAAAATGTGTATGTTTGGATAATCTTTCTAGCATTTGGTCGATAAAAGGTAAGGGGTAATGATCCTTTTTAGTTGCCTTATTTAATTTGCGGAAATCGATTACCATCCTATAACCTGCAACAATTCTTTGAGGAATCAATTCATCTTTATCATTAGGAACGACAGTAATACCTTCCTTCTTAGGGACACAATGGACAAGACTTACCCACTGCCTATCAGCAACAGGATAAATTATACCTGCCTCAAGGAGCTTTAGTCTCTCCTTTCTTACCACTTCTTTCATTTTAGGATTCAGCCGTCGTTGATGATCACGAACTGGTTAGCATCTTCTTCCAAATTAATTTTATGTTGACATAGAGTGGGACTAATGCCCTTAAGATCATCAAGAGTATACCCAATAGCAGCACGGTGCTTCTTTAGAGTTTCCAATAATCTCTCTTCTTCATGCTCTGAAAGGTTAGCACTAATAATAACAGGATATATCTTTTTGTCATCAAGCTAAGCATATTTAAGAGTATCAGGTAATGGTTTAAGCTCAAACATGGGATCACCCTTGGGTGGAGGAGGATCCCCTAGGATTTCAACAGGCAAATTATGTTTCAGAATAGCTTCCTGTTTAAAGAATACTTCATGTATTTCCCTTCTTTCATTCATAAACATATCATTTTCATGGTCTAGCAAGTATTGTTCTAAAGGATCACTAGGAGGTACGGCAATAGAAGCAAGACCAATAATTTCATCCTTACTAGGTAATTCTTCTTCACGGTGTTGTCTATTAAATTTAGAGAAATTAAATTTGTGAGTCATATCATCTAAACCGATAGTAACAACATCCCTTTTGCAATCTATGATAGCATTAACAGTATTTAAGAAGGGTCTACCAAATATAATGGGACAAAAACTATCTTGTGGGGAACCAAGAACAAGAAAATCAGCAGGATATTTAGTTTTCCCACACAAGACTTCAACATCTCTAACAATTCCCATTGGTGAAATAGTATCTCTATTGGCAAGTTTAATTGCAACATCAATATCTTCTATCTCAGCAGGTGCAATATCATGCATAATTTCTTTGTATAAGGAATAAGGTATTGCACTAGCACTAGCACCCATATCACATAAGACATGATAACAATGATCTCCTATTTTAACAGAAATTACAGGCATGCCTACCACAGGTCTGTTTTTATCTTTAGCACAAGGTTTAGCAATTCTAGTAGTTTCATTAAGGAAATGAATGACATGCCCATCAATATTATCAGACAAGAGATCTTTAACAATAGCAATATCAGGTTCAACTTTAATTTGCTCATGAGGTGTATAAGTTTTAATGTTGCTTTTATGAACCACAGTTGAAGCTTGTAGCATGATCCTTTATTCTAACAGGGAAAGGTGGTTTCTCAATATAAGAAGTAGGAACAATAGGATCATTATAAGTGACAGTCTTTTCTTCAACTTTAATAGGTGCAGCTACTTTTACTTCTATGGGAGGATGATATTTAAACCACTTCTCCTTAGGGAGATCAACATAAGTAGCAAAAGATTCACAGAAAGAAGCTACTATCTCAGAGTCAAGTCCATATTTAGTGCTAAACTTACGGAAAATATCGTGTCCATAAAAGATTTAACACAATCAAACTTAGGTGTCATACCTGACTCCTTACCTTCGTCGAGGTCCCAATCTTCAGAGTTGCGTTTAATTCTATCCAATAAATTCCATCTGAATTCAATAGTCTTCATCATAAAAGAGCCAGCACAAGAAGTATCGAGCATGGTGCGATTGTTTTCAGAAAGCCGAGCATAAAAACTTTGCATAATTATTTCTCTTGAGAGCTCATGATTGGGGCATGAATATAACATTGATTTAAGCCTCCCCCAAGCTTGAGCGATGCTTTCTCCTTCGCGAGGCCAGAAATTATATATATAATTGCGATCACGATGAACAAGATGCATAGGGTAATACTTTTGATGAAATTCCAACTTCAATCTTTTATAGTCCCATGATCTCATATCATCACATAGCCTATACCATATCAATGCGTCTCCCTTCAAAGATAAAGGGAAGACCTTCTTCTTAGCAACATCATCAGGTATACCTGCAAGCTTAAATAATCCACTTGTAACACCCCGGATATGATTTACCTAATATGTAATCAAACTCTTGCCGTTTCCGGCGTTAAGTTATTTTATTTTCTCGGGTTCGGGTTTTTGTCTCCGTGTGTTGTTGTTGTCATGCATCTCATATCATGTCTTCATGTGCATTGCATTTCATACGTGTTCATCTCATGCATCCAAGCATTTTCCCCGTTGTCCGTTTTGCATTTCGGCGCTCCGTTCTCCTCCGGTGGTCATTTCTACCTTTCTTTCGTGTGTGGGGATTAAACATTTCCGGATTGGACCGAGACTTGCCAAGCGGCCTTGTTTTACTACCGGAAGACCGCCTGTCAAGTTTTGTACCATTTGGACTTCGTTTGATGATCCAACGGTTAACCGAGGGACCGAGAAGGCCTCGTGTGTGTTGCAGCCCAACACCCCTCCAATTTGGCCCAAAACCCACCAAATCCCTCTCCATCATCTAGAGCATTCGATCACGATCGCGTGGCCGAAAACCGCATCTCATTTGGACTCTCCTAGCTCCTCCTATGCCTATTTAAAGACCCCCTCCTCAAAATTCGCGGATCCCCTCGTCCGAAACCCTTGTTCCGCCACCTCGCGCCGCGCCGGACACGTCCAGTCCGGCCGGACATGTCCGCCGCCGCCGCCCGACGAATCGTAGGCCGCCACGTGGGCAGCTGCGCCCACCTCGCCGCCGGCCCGCTCGAGCCCGCGGGAGGCCCCCCGCGGCCCGGATCCTCCCTGCCGCCTCCTCGCTCCAGGCGCGCCGCCCCGATGCCGGAGCTGCTCGCCGCGCCGCCACGCCGTCTCGCCGGCGCTAAGCTCCGTGCCGGCCACCACCCAACGCAGCCGGGCCTCGCCGTCGCCCCACGCCGCGGTCGCCGACTCCGCCACCCCATGCCACGGCGCCGCCCTGCGCCATCCTCCTCCACGCCGGCGCCCTCCCCGGCGAGACGTCCGGCCACCGGCGTCCTCTCCGGCGACGTTGAACCTCGAAGTCCACGCCGCTGTTACAGTACTCGGGCTGGATCTGGATTAGTTCCGGTTGACTTTTTGCCCCGAAACCCTAATTATATTGCCTTGTTCATCGTGCCGTAACTTTGCATCCGTAGCTCCGTTTTGGGCATATAGCATATCAAATTGTTCGCCTCAGAGAGCATATCATTTCATATCATTGCATCATTTTCATTTGAGTTCATCTTGATGCCCGAAATGCTGTTGGAAGAGTACTATTTGAGATAATTGTCAGATCTGCTGCTCCAAATAGCTATTTGTCATTTTTGCCATGATTATTGTGTGCATGATATGCGCCTGAGCTCTACATATGTTTTGTTATATGCTTTGTCATCTTTCCAGTGGTGCCATCCAGGTATTTTTTTGATGTGTGTGGTGACTAGCACAATCTTGCAAAGTGGTGCATTCGTTAATGTTGATTTCACGGACTTAGCAATTCCACTAAGTCCTTGATCTGTTTATTTCAATATGCCATATGTTCATGTTGTTTCCTAGTGATCCGTGCCTCTTTTGAGGATGATCAGTAAGGATGTTTTGTTAATCTTGTAGTGCTCTATCCATCCATGACTTTTTTTGGAATTATGGAGCACCCTAGCTTGAGTCAATCGAGCTCTACTTTTGTCATTTCGTGAATCTCGGCAGATTGTCTACTTGTTAGCGATTTTGCCGATGATGTTGTAGTTGATCCGTGCATGCTATGTTATTGTTCTTGCCATGAATAGCTTGTATTATGTGTATTCTTGATGGGTGCATGCTTAGATTGTCATGACTTGCTCTGTAGTGAGTGCATCGAGCTCGTAAACATGCCTACTTGATATCTGTTTTGCATGCTCCAGTTTTTCACTAAGTCTGTGATCTGTTTATGTTTTTGCCATGTTCACATGCTTGCAATTTATTTTCTGATCTCTGTTGGCTCAAGGTCACTAACGTACTTTTCTTAAGCTCTTTGAGTAGATCCATGCCATGCTTTACTTTGCCATGTTCAGGCCCTGTAGCATATAGTTGTCATGCTCCAAAGTGTGCTACCTGATCTGAGATTCCAGACAAGTGTTAATTTCACTAAATCTGAAATCTGTTTACCAATTGCACTTTTGCCATGCTTGTTTGAACCTGTTAATGGATGAATTGGCCGTAGCTCAGTGTTCCTATTTTGTCAAGCATCTTGAATGGATCCCTGCCATGTATTTTTTTCCATGTTTGGGTGCTGTAGCATGTTCATCTTCTTGCAATTAGTTGGTCACTTGCTGTATATCGCAGACCGGTGCCATATTTGTTTTGCTCGCCATTTCCAAACCGTGTCTCCGATTCCGGCGTTCTTTATATCGTTTTCAAGCGAAATCATATCACCTTTCCAGTGGCACAATTGGATTTCCAAGTTGAGGCCAGGTTCATTCATCTCTTGTCAAATCTTGCATATGCATCGCATATCGCATCCCGCATAGCATACCATGTTTGCATCTTGTTGTTTGAGTTGCGCACGTGGTTGATCGCGTACCTTTTGCTTGTTTGTATTGTTTGGGTAGAGCCAGGAGACGAGTTCGCTAACGAGGAGCCCGTTGAGTTTGCTTTCGAGGATCCAGTCAACTCTGACAACTTTGCAGGCAAGATGATCATACCCTCGAAATCACTTCTATCTTTGCTTTGCTAGATGCTCGCACTTTTGCTATGCCTATGCTACGATGCCTACCACTTGCTTATCATGCCTCCCAAATTGCCATGTCCAACCTCTAACCCACCTTGTCCTAGCAAACCGTTGATTGGCTATGGTACCGCTTTGCTCAGCCCCTCTTATAGCGCTGCTAGTTGCAGGTGAAGATTGGAGACCGTTCCTTGTTGGAACATTATTTACTTGTTGGGATACCATTATATTATCTTGTTATCTTAATGCATCTATATACTTGGTAAAGGGTGGAAGGCTCGGCCTTTTGCCTAGTGTTTTGTTCCACTCTTGCCGCCCTAGTTACCGTCATATCGGTGTTATGTTCCCGGATTTTGCGTTCCTTACGCGGTTGGGTTATAATGGGAACCCCTTGATAGTTCGCCTTGAATAAAGCTTTTCCAGCAATGCCAAACCTTGGTTTTACCTTTTTCCACCTAGCCTATTTTTCCCTTGGGTTTCCGGAGCCCGAGGGTCATCTTATTTTAAACCCCCCCGGGCCAGTGCTCCTCTGAGTGTTGGTCCAACCGAGCGATGTCCGGGGCTACCAGGGGCAACTCTGGGCTGGCCTACCTGACAACTTGCTCATCCGGTGTGCCCTGAGAACGAGATATGTGCAGCTCCTATCGGGATTTGTCAGCACATCTGGGTGGTGTTGCTGGATTGGTTATAACTTGTCGAAGTTTCTTGTAGAACCGGGATACCGAGCCTGATCGGAATGTCTCGGGAGAAGGTCTATTCCTTCGTTGACCATGAGAGCTTGTCATGGGCTAAGTTGGGACTCCCCTGCAGGGATTGAACTTTCAAAAGCCGTGCCCGCGGTTATGGGCAGATGTGAATTTGTTAAAGTCCGGTTGTAGATAACTTGAACCTAAACTTAATTAAAATGAATCAACTATGTGAGTTACCATGATGGTCTCTTCTCGACGGAGTCCGGGAAGTGAACATGGTGTTGGAGTAATGCTTGCCGAAGGTTGCTCTCTAGTTATTTCGTTCGCGCTTTGCCTTCTCTTCTCGCTCTCTTTTGCGAATAGGTTAGCCACCATACATGCTAGTCGCTTGCCGCAGCTCCACATATTTTACCTTGCCTTTCCTATAAGCTTAAATAGTCTTGATCGTGAGGGTGCGAGATTGCTGAGTCCCTGTGGCTCACAGTTTACTTCCAGACCAGATGCAGGGCCAGACGACTCCGTTCCAGATGACGCGTTAGAGCTCAAGTGGGAGTTCGATGAGGACTCACGCCGTTACTATGTATCTTTCCCTGATGATCAGTAGTGGTGCCCAGTTGGGACGATCGGGGCCGTGTCGCATGTTGGGTTGGTCTTTTATTTTGGCACCGTAGTCGGGCCATGAGTGATTGGATGATGTAATGCTATTTATGTACTTTGATTGACGTGGCGAGTGTAAGCCAACTATGTTACTTATCCCCTTATTATGTATTACATTGTATGTTGTGATGATTGCCTAACTTGCGACATTGCTTTCAATGTGGTTATGCCTCTAAGTCGTGCCTCGACACGTAGGAGATATAGCCGCATCGAGGGCATTATAAGTTGGTATCAGAGCCTTCCCGACCTTAGGAGCCCCATTGCTTGATCGTTATTAGCGGCCGAGTTGAGTCTAGAAAAAAATGTTTTGAGTCATTTAGGAATTATATATCGGAGAGTTCAGGAATTCTTTTTACTCCCCAGTCCCTTCATCGCTCTGGTGAGGCATCCTGACGTAGAGTTTTGACTCTTCTCTTCTCAAATTTCACTAATTTTTTTTAGGATCACGCGGGTATCTTGGAATCATTCCGATAGTTTTGTGACGAGAACATTGTTCTTGGTGCCTCCTGTCTTTAGCGGTTGTGGCAGTGTCCCGGGGAGTTGAGCTCCAAGGTGTTGTTGTCACAATTTTATCGTTGCGGTTCTGGAATACCTGAGTTTAGTACACCGACATCGAAAATCTCTTTTATGCAGTTCGTTGGTGAGATAACCTCGACGCCACCCAGTACTTGGGCGCGAGTTTGGGAGTATTGCCATAACTTCTATAACTGATGCTTTTCGAAGGTTGAGGTAGATGGTTTTCGAAGTTTTTCTCGGTTATGTGTTGAAGGATGGATACAGTTGGATGTAGGATTTGCTAGATTTGGGTGAGATATTATGCTTTCCCTGTATCCCCAACACCTGATTGCATAACCGGAAAGGTTCGGGAGTTTCATAGGTGGGAATTCTTGTAGCTCTAGTTCTTCTTCCACGTATATTTGGTTTGAGATTGGGATTTCTTACCGAGTATTCGTTTTTGATCCATACCTTGTTGATTTATTTCTCTACCTAAATTCTAAGTGGCTTCTCAATTTATGGATATGTGACCATTTCAAGTGGAATGCATTCGTTCATTTTGTTTGGATGTGAAGACGATTTATTGCAATTTCATTCCATTGGATTCAGCTTCAATATTTGTCTATCAATGTGCTAATGGATGTCAACCTCTTC
Source organism: Triticum urartu (assembly GCF_003073215.2). Classification (NCBI taxonomy): domain Eukaryota; kingdom Viridiplantae; phylum Streptophyta; class Magnoliopsida; order Poales; family Poaceae; genus Triticum; species Triticum urartu. The sequence continues at coordinate 359,939,389 of NC_053023.1, forward strand.
AGGATGGCTCCTCCAACGCGCACGACTCCGAATCCTGATCCTTCACCACCTCCACCTCCTCCGGAGGCATGGCAAGCTGTGATGGCCGCTACTAATGCAAACACGCAGTTGATCATGCAAATTCTTCAAGAGCGCAATCAAGCGAATCAAGGCAACCAAGGCAACAATCAGAATCACTTTGCTACACTCAACCAGTTCCTTGCTAATGGGCCAAAGACTTTCAGCAATTGTGTTGAGGCAACTGATGCTGACGATTGGCTCGTGGACCTGTGCAAGCATTTTGAGTGCAGTAACGTCAGGCCTGAGGACTTTGTCAAGTTCGCTTCCTTCCAACTCAAAGACCAAGCTGCAGAATGGTTCCAGCAGTACAAGGATTCCAGAGGAGGCCGTGTGATTACCTGGGATGAATTCCTTCAAGACTTCAAAGCTCATCATATCCCTCAGAGCGTGGTTGAAAGCAAGCGTGAGGAATTCCGCAACCTGAAGCAAGGCTCATTATCTGTCTATGACTACAACAAGTTGTTTCAGAGGCTCACCCGCTTTGCTAAGCAGGACGTCCCTAATGAGAAGAGCATGATATACCAGTTCAGGGGTGGTATCAGAGAAGAAATCCAGCTAGCTCTTGTTCTCTTTGAGCCCTGGAGGTACGATGAGTTCTACAACATGGCATTGAAGCAAGAGGCTGCTCAACTGAGGTGTGATGCTTCCAAGAAGCGAGTCAGAGATGCTACTCCGTCTTCCTCTACTCAGGTGGCCAAGCAGCAGAAGTATTGGCTTCCTCCTCCTCCGTTCCGTCAGCCGTATCAGAAGAGCAAAGGTGGCATTGGATCTTCCCACCCACCCAACCCTGGCTTTCAGAACAAGACTTCGTCTCAAGCTCCAAGATCGAGTGCCCTGTATCACCGTCCACTTTCAGAGGTCACGTGCAGCAAGTGCCAATAGAAGGGTCACTATGCCAATAAATGCTTCAATCAGAGGCGTCTCCCTCCTCCTCCTATGAGATCGGCAAGTACATCTATGGTCAAGCATAACACCAAGTCGCCAAGGTCAACTTGCTGAATGCAGCTCAGGCAGAGGACTCGCCAGATGTGATTATGGGTAACCTTCCTGTTAATGACATTCCCGCAAGAGTTCTTTTTGACACTGGTGCATCTTTATCATTTTTATCGAAGCCTTTTGCATCCATGCATGATGTGCATACTATTGATTTGCCTAAGCCGATAGCGGTTTCTTCTCCGGGTTTGTTCATGAACACCAAAATGTTGGCTCCGGATGTTACTATCACGTTGGGCGATTACAAGTTTCTTTCTTCTCCAATGGTTCTTGGCAACTCGGATATTGATCTTATTCTCGGAATGGATTGGCTTACTAAGCACAAGGCGCATCTTGATTGTGCTGCCAGGCAGATTCAATTGACTCATTCGTCTGAGGATGTAATTGTCTTTGCTGCTCGTGACGATACCATCCGTCTGTTTTCTCTCAATGAGAAGGGTGAACTGGATGCCATCTCGCAAATTCCAGTCGTTTGCGAATACCAAGACGTCTTTCCAGAAGAGCTTCCAGGAATGCCTCCGCACCGGCCAGTTGAATTCGTCATCGATCTTGAGCCTGGCACGGAACCTGTGTGCAAACATCCTTACAATCTCGGACCTGAAGAGTTGAAGGAGCTGAAGAAGGAACTCGATATTCAAGAGAGAATGGGTCTCATCCGGCCTAGTTCTTCTCCGTGGGGTTGTGGAGTTCTTCTTGTGAAGAAGAAGGATGGAACGGACCGACTTGATTACCGTCCATTGAACAAGAAGACTATCAAGAACAAGTACCCACTTCCCAACATCAACGAGCTGTTTGAACAACTCAAAGGTGCCCAAGTATTCTCCAAGCTTGATCTCCGTATGGGTTATCATCAGATTCGTATCCGTGAACAAGATATTCCAAAGACGGCTTTCAGGACAAGCTATGGTTCATATGAATACACGGTCATGTCTTTTGGCCTCGTCAACGCTCCTCCGACTTTCTCTCGCGTGATGAACTTCATCTTCAACCCCTACACCAATGACTTCGTTTTGGTCTATCTCGACGACATTCTAGTCTTTTCGAAGAACAAGGAAGATCATGCCAAGCACTTGCGTTTGGTTCTCGATAAGCTCAGGGAACATCAGTTCTATGCCAAGTTCTCAAAGTGCGAGTTTTGGCTCGATGAGGTTCTTTATCTTGGGCATATCATCTCTGCCAAGGGCATTGCGGTGAATCCTGAGAAGGTGTCTGCAATTGTGAATTGGGAACCACCTCAGAACGTGAAGCAACTCCGTAGCTTCCTTGGTCTCGCAAGCTATTGTCGAAGGTTCGTGGATAACTTTTCAAAGCTCATGAAGCCTCTCTCAAATCTTCCCCAGAAGCACGTCAAGTACGTTTGGTCTCCGGAGTGTGACATTGCTTTCAACACTTTGAAAGAGAAATTGGTCACTGCTCCAGTTCTGACTCCTCCTGATGAGTCCAAACCGTTCGAGGTCTTCTGCGATGCCTCTCTTCAAGGTCTTGGTGCAGTTTTGATGCAAGAGAAGAAAGTTGTGGCTTATACCTCTCGCCAGTTAAAGCCCAATGAGAAGAACTACCCCACTCATGACCTCGAGTTGCCGGCAGTTGTGCATGCTCTTTTGACTTGGAGACATCTCTTATTGGGAAGAAAAGTGGACATTTTCACTGACCACAAGAGTCTCAAGTACATCTTCACTCAGCCTAATCTCAACCTCAGGCAGACTCCATGGGTCGAAATGATTCAAGAGTATAATCCGAGTATCGAGTATACTCCAGGCAAGGCCAATGTGATTGCTGACGCTTTGAGCAGGAAGGCTTACTGCAACAGTCTGATTCTCAAGCCTTATCAACCCAAGCTTTGTGAAGCTTTCCACAAACTCAATCTGCAAGTTGTTCCTCAGGGTTTCCTCGCCAACCTTCAAGTCTCTCCTACCTTGGAAGATCAGATTCGCCAAGCTCAACTTCTTGATGCTATGGTGAAGAAGGTGAAGATTGGGATTGCCAAGAGTCAACCCTAGTACAAGTGCTACCGCCTTGATGACAGGAATACTCTCTTCTTCGAGGATCGTATTGTCGTGCCCAAAGGTGATCTTCGTAAAGTGATCATGAACGAGGCTCACAACTCTCTCCTCTCCATCCACCCTGGAAGCACGAAGATGTATCAGGACCTCAAACAGGCTTATTGGTGGACTCGAATGAAGCGCGAGATTGCTCAGTTCGTGAATGAATGTGAAGTGTGCAGAAGAGTGAAGGCAGAACACCAAAGGCCAACTGGTCTCCTCCAACCTCTTGCCACTCCAGAATGGAAGTTTGACCACATTGAGATGGACCTCGTGACTGGGTTTCCAAATTCCAAGCGTGGCAATGATGCTATATTCATTGTCATCGACAAACTCACTAAAGTGGCTCATTTTCTGCCTATCAAAGAGCCTATCACTGCAGCTCAATTGGCGGAGTTCTATACCTCTCGAATTGTCTCGCTGCACGGTATTCCATAGGTGATCTCTTCAGACCGTGGTAGCATCTTTACCTCCAAGTTTTGGGATTCTTTTCGGAAGGCCATGGGCACCAACATCCGCTTCAGCACAGCTTTCCACCCTCAAACTAGCGGTCAAGTCGAGCGTGTCAATCAGATTCTTGAAGATATGCTCAGGGCTTGTGTGATCTCCTTCGGCATGAAGTGGGAGGATTGTCTTCCATATGCTGAATTCTCCTACAACAACAGTTTTCAAGAAAGTTCGGGCAAGGCCCCATTCAAAATTCTGTATGGCAGGAAGTGCCGTACCCCTCTCAACTGGTCCGAAACTGGTGAACATCAACTTCTGGGAAATGACTTAATCACAGAGGCAGAGGAAATGTGCAAAGTCATTCGAGATAACCTCAAAGCAGCCCAATCGCGCCAGAAGAGCTACTATGACATTATGCACCGTGATTTGGCTTTCGAGATCGGAGATCATGTTTACCTATGCGTCTCTCCAATGAAAGGTACTCTTCGCTTCGGTATCAAAGGGAAACTTGCCCCTAGATATGTGGGACCTTTCAAGATCATCAGCAAGAGAGGCAATCTCGCCTATCAAATCGAGCTTCCTTCAAACTTTGCAAATGTGCATGACGTGTTCCATGTCTCTCAGCTCCGCAAGTGCTTCAAGACTCCTGACCGCACCGTCAACTTCGAAGACATTGAGCTCCAAGAGGATCTCTCTTATCGTGAGCACCCCGTTGCTATTCTTGAAGAGACTGAACGCAAGACTCGCAATAAGTCAATCAAATTCCTCAAAGTCAAGTGGTCACACCACTCCGACTGTGAAGCCACCTGGGAATGCGAGGATCACCTCCGTTCTGAGTACCCGACGTTCTTCCAGTCCTAGATCTCGGGACGAGATCCTTTCGTAATGGTGGAGTGTTGTAACACCCCGGATATGATTTACCTAATATGTAGTCCAACTCTTGCCGTTTCCGGCATTAAGCTATTTTATTTTCTCGGGTTTGGGTTTTTGTCTCCATGTGTTGTTGTTGTCATGCATCTCATATCATGCCATCATGTGCATTGCATTGCATACGTGTTCATCTCATGCATCCGAGCATTTTCCCCGTTGTCCGTTTTGCATTCCGGCGCTCCGTTCTCCTCCGGTGGTAATTTCTACCTTTCTTTCGTGTGTGAGGATTAAACATTTCCGGATTGGACCGAGACTTGCCAAGCGGCCTTGTTTGACTACCAGAAGACCACCTGTCAAGTTTCGTACCATTTGGACTTCGTTTGATGCTCCAACGGTTAACCGATGGACCGAGAAGGCCTCATGTGTGTTGCAGACCAACACCCCTCCAATTTGGCCCAAAACCCACCAAATCCCTCTCCATCATCTAGAGCGTTCGATCACGATCGCGTGGCCGAAAACCGCACCTCATTTGGACTCCCCTAGCTCCTCCTATGCCTATTTAAAGACCCCCTCCTCAAAATTCGCGGATTCCCTCGTCCGAAACCCTAGTTCCGCCACCTCGCACCGCGCCGGACACGTCCGCCGCCGCCGCCCGACGAATCACAGGCCGCCACGTGGGCAGCCGCGCCCACCTCGCCGCCGACCCGCCAGAGCCCGCGGGAGGCCCCCCGTGGCCCGGATCCTCCCTGCCGTCTCCTCGCTCCAGGCGCGCCGCCCCGACGCCGGAGCTGCTCGCCGCGCCTCCATGCCGTCTCGCCGGCACTAAGCTCGGCGCCGGCCACCACCCGATGCGGCCGGGCCTCGCCCCCGCCCCACGCCGCGGTCGCCGACTCCGCCGCCCCACGCCACGGCGCCGCCCCGCGCCATCCTCCTCCATGCCGGCGCCCTCCCCGGCGAGACGTCCGACCACCGGCATCCTCTTCGGTGACGTTGAACCTCGAATTCCGTGCCGCTGCTACAGTACTCGGGCTGGATCTGGATCTGGATTAGTTCCGGTTGACTTTTTGCCCCGAAACCCTAATTATATTGCCTTGTTCATCGTGCCGTAACTTTGCATCCGTAGCTCCGTTTTGGGCATATAGCATATCAAATTGTTCGTCTCAGAGAGCACATCATTTAATATCATTGCATCATTTTCATTTGAGTTCATCTTGATGACCGAAATGCTGTTGGAAGAGTGCTATTTGAGATAATTATCAGATCTGCTGCTCCAAATAGCTATTTGTCATTTTTGCCATGATTATTGTGTGCATGATATGCCCGTGAGCTCCACATATGTTTTGTTATATGCTTTGTCATCTTTCTAGTGGTGCCATCCAGGTATTTTTGTGATGTGTGTGGTGACTAACACAAGCTTGCAAAGTGGTGCATTCGTTAATGTTGATTTCAGGGACTTAGCAATTCCACTAAGTCCTTGATCTGTTTATTTCAATATGCCATATGTTCATGTTGTTTCCTAGTGATCCGTGCCTCTTTTGAGGATGATCAGTAAGTATGTTTTGTTAATCTTGTAGTGCTCTATCCATCCATGCCTTTGTTTGGAATTATGGAGCACCCTAGCTTGAGTCAATCGAGCTCTACTTTTGTCATTTCGTGAATCTATGCAGATTGTCTACTTGTTAGCGATTTTGCCGATGATGTTGTATTTGATCCGTGTATGCTATGTTATTGTTCTTGCCATGACTAGCTTGTATTATGTGTATTCTTGATGGGTGCATGCTTAGATTGTCATGACTTGCTCTGTAGTGAGTGCATCGAGCTCGTAAACATGCCTACTTGATATCTGTTTTGCATGCTCCAGTTTTTCACTAAGTCTGCGATCTGTTTATGTTTTTGCCATGTTCACATGCTTGCAATTTATTTTCTGATCTCTGTTGGCTCAAGGTCACTAAGGTACTTTTCTTAAGCTCTTTGAGTAGATCCATGCCATGCTTTACTTTGCCATGTTCAGGCCCTGTAGCATATAGTTTTCATGCTCCAAAGTGTGCTACCTGATCTGAGATTCCAGACAAGTGTTAATTTCACTAAATCTGAAATCTGTTTACCAATTGCACTTTTGCCATGCTTGTTTGAACCTGTTAATGGATGAATTGGCCGTAGCTCAGTGTTCCTATTTTGTCAAGCATCTTGAATGGATCCCTGCCATGTATTTTTTTCCATGTTTGGGTGCTGTAGCATGTTCATCTTCTTGCAATTAGTTGGTCACTTGCTGTATATCGCAGACCGGTGCCATATTTGTTTTGCTCGCCATTTCCAAACCGTGTCTCCGATTCCGGCGTTCTTTATATCGTTTTCAAGCGAAATCATATCACCTTTCCAGTGGCACAATTGGATTTCCAAGTTGAGGCCAGGTTCATTCATCTCTTGTCAAATCTTGCATATGCATCGCATATCGCATCCCGCATAGCATACCATGTTTGCATCTTGTTGTTTGAGTTGCGCACGTGGTTGATCGCGTACCTTTTGCTTGTTTGTATTGTTTGGGTAGAGCCAGGAGACGAGTTCGCTAACGAGGAGCCCGTTGAGTTTGCTTTCGAGGATCCAGTCAACTCTGACAACTTTGCAGGCAAGATGATCATACCCTCGAAATCACTTCTATCTTTGCTTTGCTAGATGCTCGCACTTTTGCTATGCCTATGCTACGATGCCTACCACTTGCTTATCATGCCTCCCAAATTGCCATGTCCAACCTCTAACCCACCATGTCCTAGCAAACCGTTGATTGGCTATGGTACCGCTTTGCTCAGCCCCTCTTATAGCGCTGCTAGTTGCAGGTGAAGATTGGAGACCGTTCCTTGTTGGAACATTATTTACTTGTTGGGATACCATTATATTATCTTGTTATCTTAATGCATCTATATACTTGGTAAAGGGTGGAAGGCTCGGCCTTTTGCCTAGTGTTTTGTTCCACTCTTGCCGCCCTAGTTACCGTCATATCGGTGTTATGTTCCCGGATTTTGCGTTCCTTACGCGGTTGGGTTATAATGGGAACCCCTTGATAGTTCGCCTTGAATAAAGCTTTTCCAGCAATGCCAAACCTTGGTTTTACCTTTTTCCACCTAGCCTATTTTTCCCTTGGGTTTCCGGAGCCCGAGGGTCATCTTATTTTAAACCCCCCCGGGCCAGTGCTCCTCTGAGTGTTGGTCCAACCGAGCGATGTC